>NC_045444.1:73727725-73739962 GCF_002776525.5 Piliocolobus tephrosceles
AATACTTACAAATAATTGTATATCTGACCTGCATGACTTAGTGTTTTAAGACTTTTTTTTATTATTAAGGAGTTTTTAATAAGTTATTATTTTTATCTTTATATTTTAGTTTATTCTATGTTAATATTAATATAAATATTTAAAACTTAGTTTCTATTCATTTGTTCACAGACATATGCGATCTATTTTTTTCAACTTTTAAGATCTATGTCTAACATTTAAATATTAAATAGTTTTATCTCCATTTTAAAAAAAGCTAGTGTTGAATTATATATAGAGTTTGAGAAACTGTATCTTCCTCATGAAGGAACTTTTGTAGAAGTAAATGTATATTAAGTACATAGTATTAAGTAGAAGAAGAAAGATGATGCCTGGTGTGCTCAGAGATGCTCAACCTTTGACCCCCTAGTTCTTGTCCTCAGCAAAGAGTCCAGTGTTCAAACTGAAAGCAGAAACAACTAGACAACTAGACTTTAAAGGGTGATAAAGCCTTGGCCAAAGGGCATTTCAGAGGCTATAGGTGATGAGGAGATGAACAAAGGCTGATGGATCTCTCTGACTTTCGTTGTGATGAAAATTCCAAGGAATTTTTCACCATTGTTATGATAGGTGGTCAAGATTTTAAAGTATCTGTTTTTAATGTTTCTAACTTAAATTATAAAAAGGTATGGAAAATGTTTTCTTTCATATTTCTAAGCAGAAACAGGCTTTTAGAAATACTCTGAGTTTAAAAATGCATAAGCAAACTCATGGATCAAGGTATCCAAAGGAAAGTTAAATTTTCTCAATAATTTTCTAAAATCTGGATACTTTATATTTTTACTTACTTATTTTTTTGTTGGTAACCAGCATCAGCTCTTTTCTACCAGAAGCAGGTCTTTGTGAAGAATATTAGAACAGGGATGATAACCTTGGAGTAACCATTGGCATTCTCAAATCATATTACTAAACATCCAAAATATAGTGTATTCATTACTCAAGGTTCCTTACTCAGACTTTTTACACTGCATTTACAGATGTTGTCAATAAGCTAAAGTAAGCTTTATTTCTAGACAGATGAATAAATAAAGGAATTCATTACCGTTAATTTGGAGAGTGAACCTAGTTATGTATGAGATAGTTGTATGCACTGTCATTCCAAACAACTTAAAAGAAATTAGGGAACAGCTGACTGGGGAGCTTTAGAAGCTAGTGGGGAGAAAAAGAATAAAAAACAAAGAATAAACAATAGCCACATGGGAAAGGGTATCACAAATCCTTATTACAACTTTCTAGGATAATTACCTGGTGTACTTTAAAGACGTACACTCTTACTAAAATTATTTACATTTGAAAGATGTTTTAGTACCATAAAGCAAGAAAAATAGACAAAAGGCATAGAGTATAAAAAAGAAAAAGTAGAGAACTTATCATACTTATTCCCAGATTATATGATTATTTAAAATCCATGGAATCTACAAATACAAAACAAATAAAACTAATAACTGAAATAAGCAAGATCTCAGTATAGAAAGTCAATATCAGTTGTATTTACATATATAAATAATAAATTGAAAATAAAAATGAAAAAGAATGTTTTTAACAGAATAAAAGGACATATGTAACATACGATACACAAAATTCCCACACTAAAATTAGAAACAATACTGAAAGCAGTTTAAAAGACCTGGATAAATGGAGAGGTAGCCTATGTTTCTGAATTGGAGAACTCAATATTGTTATCTCATTTATTCTTCACAAATTAATCAATAGAATCAATGCAATACCAATCAAAACCACATTCAGCTCAACTGTAGAAATGGCCAGGTGATTCTAAATTTTATAAAAATGCAAAGGTCCTAGGATAGCTAAATCAACATTGAAAAATAAGGCAAAATTGGAAGAATAACAACATCTGATTTTAGTACTATAGCATTACAAATTCAAGCAGGGTAATATTAATGTGAGGATAGACAAATACTACAGTGGAGGGAGTAGAGAGCCCAGAAACAGAATCACCAATCTGTGTTTGACAAGGACACCAGAAAAATTCAATAGGAAAAATTCAATGAGAAATAGTGCTGAAGGCTACTCTGCCTATGGAGTAGCCATTCTTTTATTTCTTTACTTTCTCTATAAACTTGCTTTTACTTAAAAAAAAAAAAAAGAAATAGTGTTAGAATAAGTAGATATTACATGAAAAAAAATTGAATAAACCTTGAATAACCTACCTCACACCATCCACAAACATTATTTTGTGATGTTTTATAGACCTAAATATTACATTTGGACCTATAAAATTTGGAAGAAAATATAAAAGCCTATCCTCATGACTGGAGTAGGCAAAATTATCTTTGAAAGGAAAGGAAATCTCTGAGCATATTAAAAATTAGTTAAGTAGGACTTTATCAAATTAAAACTCATGTTCTTCAGAAGACAACTTTTAGAAAGTGAAGGCATGGATTTGGAGAAGATATTAAATATGTGTGTGTGTGTGTGTGTGTGTCTGTTTGAGAGATGATTTATATTTAGAATACATAATGAACTCTTCCAACTCTAAAAAGATACTGCCAAATAAAAATGTATGAAAAATTGGACACAGATCTCAGAAGAAAAGATATACAAATAGCCCATGTTATAGACATGTCTCATTTTATTGTGCTTCACTTATTGTAATTTGAAGATGCTGCATATTTTACAGTTTGAAGGTTTGTGGTAACCCTGTATCTAGAAAGTCTGTCATCACCATTTTTCCAGCAGCATATGCTCACTTCATGTCTTTGTGTCACATTTTGGTAATTCTCACAATATTTCTAATCTGTCCATTATTGTTATATCTGTTATAGTGATCAGTGATCTTTGATGTCACTGAGATAATATTTTTGGGGAGCCACATAAGATGGTGAATTTAATTGATAAATGTTATGTGTGTACTGGCTGCTCTACTGACTGGCCGTTCCACTGTCTTTCTGTCTCCTCAGGACTCACTATTACCTGAGACACAACAATATTAAAATTAGGTCAGCTAATAACCCTACAATGGCCTTTGAGTGGTCAAGTGAAAGGTATAATCTTGCATCTAGCACTTGAAATCAAAAGTTTAAATAATCAAGCTTAGTGAGGAAGGCATGTCAAAAGCTAAGATATACCGAAAACTGGGACTCTTGTATCAGTTAGCCAACTTGTAAAGGCAAATAAAAAGTAATGAAGCAAATTAAAAGTGCTAATCTAGGCCAGGCATGGTGACTTACGCCTGTAATCCTAGCACTCTGGAAGGCCCAGATGGGCGGATCATTTGAGGATGGAAGTTCATGACCAGTCTGGCCAACGTAGTGAAACTGCATCTCTACCAAATATACAAAAATTAGCCAGGCATGGTGGCATGAGAATCACTTTAACCAGGCAGGCAGAGGTTGCAGTGAGTTGAGATTGAGCCACTCCACTCCAGCCTGGGCAACAAAGCAAGACTCTGTCTTAAAACAAAACAAAACACCAACCAAACAAACAAGCAAAAAAGTGGGGACTGGGCATGGTGACTCACGCCTGTAATCCAAGCACTTTGGGAGGCTGAGGCAGGTGGATTACCTGAGGTCAGAAGTTCAAGATCAGCCTGGTCAACATGGTGAATCCCCGTCTCTACTAAATATACAAAAATTAGCTGGGCATGGTGGTGGGCACCTGTAATCCCAGCTACTCAGGAGGCTGAGGCAGGAGAATCACTTGAACCGGGGAGGCAGCGGCTGCAGTGAGCCAAGACTGGCCATTGTGCTCCAGCCTGGGCAACAAGAGAAAAAATTCGTCTCAAAAAAAAAAAAAAAAAAAAAAAAAAAAAAGGTGAAACAGCCATATTGCTGATATGGAGAAATATTTAGTGGTTTGAATGGAAGATCAAACAGCCACAACATTCCCTTAAACCAAAACCTAATCTAGAGCAGAGCAACCTAATCCCAAAACCTGACTGAAGCTGAACTTTTCAATTCTATGAAGGCTGAAAAAGATAAGGAAACTGCACAAGAAAAGCTGGAAGCTAGCAGACGTTGTTTTATGAGATTGAAGGAGAGAAGTCATCTCTAACATAAAGTACAAAGTGAAGCAATAGGTGCTGATGTAGAAGGTGCAGCAAATTATCTAGAAGATACAGCTAAGATACCTAATGAAGGTGGCTACACTAAACAAAATGAATTTTCAATTTGTATACAAAACTGAGGTCTATTGGAAGAAGGTGCCATTTAGGATTTTCGTATCTAGAGAGGAGAAGTCGATAACTGGCTTCAAAGCTTCCAAGACAAGCTGATGCTCTTGTTAGAAACAAATGCAGCTGGTGACTTTAAGCCCATGTTCATTTTACCATTTTGATAATCCTAAAACCCTTAGGAATTATACTAAGTCGACTTTGCCTATACTTTATAAGTAGAACAACAAAATCTTTATGACATTCCAGCTGTTTACAGCATGGTTTGCTGAATTTTGTATGTCTACTATTGAAACCTATTTCTCAGGAAAAAAGATTTCTTATAAATATTACTACTCATTAGCAAGGCACCTGATTACACAAGAGCTCTGACGGCGATGTACAAGGAGATTACTGTTGTTTTCAGGCCTGCTAACATAACATCCTTTCTGTGGCCGATGGGTAAAGAGTAATTTTGATTTTCAAGTCTTATTATTTAAGAAATACATTTTGTTAGGCTATAGCTTCCATAGATAGTGATTGCTCTGATGGATCTGTGCAAAGTAAATAGAAAATCTTCTGGAAAAGATTCACCATTCTAGATGTCATTAAGAACATTTGTGATTCATGAAAAGAGGTCCGAATATCAACATTAACATGTTTGGTAGAAGTTGATTCCAAACCTCATGAATGACTGAGGGATTCAAGACTTCAGTGGAGGAAGTGACTGCAGATGTGGTAAAATAGCAAGAAAACTAGAAATGTGAGGTGGAGCCTAAAGATGTGACTGAATTGTTGCCATCTCACATTAAAACTTTAACAGATGAGAGAAGTTGCTTGGTATACATGATCAAAGAAAGTGATTTCTTGAGATAGAATCTACTCCTGTGAAGATGCTGTATACATTATTGAAATGACAACAGAGGATACTTAGAATATTCCCACAAACTTAGTGGATAAAGCAGCAACAGGGTTTGAGAGGGTTGATACAGATAAATCTTACATGAAAGAAGTAGTCAATCAATGCAGCAAACTTCATTGTTGTCTTATTTTTAGAAATTGCTACAGCCAGCCCAATCTTCAGCCACCACAACCCCGATCAGTTAGTCAGCAGCCATTTATGTAGAGGCAAGATTCTCCACCAGCAAAAAGACCATGACTTACTGAAGGCTCAGATGATCATTAGCATATTTTAATTATAAGGTATTTTTAAATTAAGGTAGACATATTGTGTTTTTAGATATAATGCTACTGCACACTTAACGGACTACAGTATATTGCACTGGGAAACCAAAAACTTTCCGTGACTTGCTTTATTGCAATAGTTACTTTATACCACTGTTCTGGAACTGAACCTGCAATATCTCCAAGCATGTCTTGGAATAATGGAATAATACATTGTCAGTGAATAGTTATATATACACATTATATTATATATGTGTATGTATATTTATTTATTTATTTAAGATGAAGTCTTGCTCTGTCACCCAGACTGGAGTGCAGGGGTGCCATCTCGGCTCATTGCAACCTCTGCTTCCTGGGTTCAGGCAATTCTCCTGCCACAGGCTCCCAAGTAGTTGGGACACTCCACCATGTCCAGCTAATTTTTGTATTTTTAGTAGAGACAGGGTTTGCCATGATGGCCAGGCTGGTCTCAAACTCCTGACCTCAAGTGATCCTCCAGCCTTGGCCTCTCAAAGTTCTGGGATTACAGGTGTGAGCCACCGTGTCCAGCCAATAAATAGTAATATTTTGAAAGGAATCTTTTTTTTTTTTTTTTCTGAGCAGCAGTTCTCAATAGTGGGCTGAAAATATTAAAGAATTTAAAATAGCTTTTGAAAGCTAACATTAATAAACATTTTAGTGAATATCTCTGTAAACTAAATTCTAATTTCTCATCGTCATAGTTTAGTTTCACTTCTGAATTTATAAATATGAAATCTGCAGTGTATTTTTCAAAAAAAAGTTTCTCACTGCTTGCAGAGGAAAAATAATACCTAGAAGAATACAGCAGATTATATAAATAAATTTATATAAAGCCTTAAATCCTAAAAAAATACAGAACTCTTATCCTTTAAATTAACAAAGAAACACTACTCTTTCAGTTCACATTAAGTAAAATTATTTTACATCATTGTTTTGCTTTAATTTTATATTGATATTAGTATTCCCAAACTCAATGCCTTTTAAATTAAAGCAATGAAAGTTTAATAGCCAAATGGTAGGAGAAAAATGAATACATAGCCAAAAACATGATTGTAGCAGCTTAAATGTGCATAATGACATTTAACAAAACATTGATATTCACATTGCTTTCATAGTACACTGAAATTTCAGAGGTCTTAAATGTTCCTCTTTGTAGCGACTGTCTTATTGTGACATTACAGTTTGTCTTAGTCTAATTCCTTCTTTTGTGCTCTGCGAGATTTAAATTGAAGTCTGAAATATGTGAACAAAACTTTCAAATAAAATCCTTCATTTGAAAATACTAGCATACTGAAAAACACCTGGCACACACTGACATATTATATAATACGTGAAGCCTCAATTTGGACTTTTCATTTTACAGTTCGTTTTGAGTATTATGTATTAGCATTTTTTGGATATTACAAAAGCAGATTGTCTACTGTAGCACTTTGATTAAGAACATCCAGAAGCAAAGCTTGTAGTCAGCTCTGTATATATGTCATTTCATATTCTTTTTGTTACAATGATGTGCTTATTCATTTAATCCCTTGAATACAAGTTGTAGAATAATTTAACATAGGCATTGTTTAAAACTTCCATTGTAATCTTTTAAAGTTGCTTTACTTTAAAATATTTGTTACTTAGACATAGAAAAAAACATAGAAATAGTATTTTTTTAAACCTGTAAACAACCCCAGTTTCAACAACGGATAGATCACCCAGACAGAAAATCAATATGAAAACAACAAACTTGAACACTATAGACTAAATAGACCTAACAGAGATATACAGAACATTCTATCAACCACAGCAGAATACACATTCTTTTCAAGTGCACGTGGTACATTTGAACATTCAACAGGATGGATCACATGATAGATGCCAAAATTTAAGCCTGAAAGTATATCAAGTATTGCTTCTGATCATAATGGTATGAAACTAGAAATCAATAACAGGAGGAAAACTGAAACATTCACAAATATGCATAAATTAAACAACATACTCCTGAACAACCAACCATTCAGTGAAAGTAGAAATCAAAAGGGAAATAAAGAAAAACATCTTGAGACAAAGAAAAATGAAAACACAACATACCAAAACTTATGGGATGCAGCAAAAGCAGTTCTAAGAGAAAAGCTATTAGCAATAAATGCCTGCATTAAGAGAAATAAAAAGATCTTAAATAAGCCACCTAACTTTACATCTCAAGGAACTAGTAAAAGAAAAACAAACTAAGCCCAAAGTAAGCAGAAGCAGAGAAATAATAAAGATCTGAGTAGAAGTAAATAATATAGAGGCTATAAAAACAATAGAAAAGATCAACCATAGTAAGAGCTACTTTTCTGAAATGGTAAAATGGATAAACTTTTAGACTAAAAAAAAAGATGATTTAAATAAATCAGGAATTAAAAAGGAGACATTACCACTAATGTAACAGAAATACAAAGGATCACAAGAGACAATAATAAACAGTTATATGTCAAGAAGTTGAATAACCTGGAAGAAACGGATAAATTCCTAAACACATACAACCTACCCAGATTGAATAATAAACAGAAAATCTCAAAGAAAAATAATGAGTAAAGAGATTGAATCAGTAATAAAAAGTCTTGCGTTAAAGAAAAGCCCAGGACCTGATAACTTCACTGCTGGGGTCTGCCAAACATTTGAAGACCTAGTACCAATCCTTCTCAAACTCTTTAGGAAAATTAAAGAGGGGAGAATACTTTCAAACTAATTTGATGACGCCAGCATTACCTTGATACCAAATCCCGACAAGGACACTACACAAAAGAAACCATAGGCCAGTGGCCTTTTCACTGATGAACATAGATACAAAAATCTTCAACAAAATACTAGCAAACCAATTCAACAGTACATTAAAAGATCATTCACCATGATTAAGTGGAATTTATGCGTGGGTTCCAAGAATAGCTCAACATACACAAATCTATAAATGTACTAAGCTGTATTAACAGAATTAAGAACAAAAAACATGATCATTTCAATAGATGAAGATAAATCATTTGACAAAATTAAATATCCTTTCATAATAAAAATTCTCAACATTTAGGTAAGGAAGGACTGTAATTCAACATAGTAAAGGCTATATATTACAAGCCCACAGCTAACATCATACTTAAAGGGGAAAGGTCAAAAGCTTTTTCTCTAAATCTAGAAGAAGACAAAAATTCCCACTCTCACCACTGTTATTCAGCATAGTACTGGAAGTCCTAGTCAGAGCAATTAGGCAAGAGGAAGAATAAAAGGATTCAGAACTGGAAAAGAAAAAGGTAAATTGTCCCTGTTTGCAGATGACATGATCTTATATATAGAAAACCCTAAGGATTCCACCAAAGAGTGTTTGAACTAGTAAATCAACTCAGCAAAGTTACAAAATACATAATCGACACATGCAAATTAATAACATTTCTATATAATAACATAAATTATTTTTGAAAACCTGATTCCTCCTTATCTCTTTCTGGAACAGTTAATAAATTTATGTTGAACGTTTTCATTTTACTTTCATGCCTTTCGATTTCTCCCTAGTTAAATTTCCTTAATCTACCTTCCAGGTTACTAATTTTATCTTCCTAACCTGAGGTTAACATAATGGATTAAACATCTAATTTAATGAGTTAAGTAATTGCAAATTCTGAATTTTTTTCCAAATTTTCCTATTATAATTTTATAGTTTTTATTTTATTATGGTTTTAACTTATTTTCATGTTTGATTATTTAAACCTCTATAAGACTGTGTTATTTATTAAAAATTATTTTAGCTTCACACTTCCTTTTTACTTCGCTGATTCTAAGGTGAGTGATTATTCACATGCTTTATAGTGTGAGAAATTATGACTCCATCAAATGAAGTTGCACCTGTGATAATTAAGTTCAGCTTCTCATGAGCTTGTTTCCTTTGGGAGTAACATGTGGCAAATACCAGTTTGTCGCAGCCTGGGACCACTTTTATGCATATTTGTCAACATCTAAGTTTGGAGACTATATGGATAATATAAATTCTAGCCCCAAAGAAGAGATCCTTTCCCTCTCATATCCCAGGCAGATTTAGAAAATGGTCCCTTTCATTTTTCCATGCCAGGGGTTTCCTTGTTTCTAGAACACTGGAGACAGCTCTTGTAAAATTAATTCCTTCATATGGCAATCTGAGTTCCAGTTCTGACCCTGAATGGACTGAAGGACATTTATCCTGTTCCTGGATGGGCATGAAATACCAATCTGTGGTCTACCAAGTAGGACAAGTACCTAAACACATTCCCATGCACCTACACACACACAGATACACACACACGGACACACATACTCTAGGGCAATTAGTTTCATTTTCTAGCCAGTATTGTAGAAATTTCAGCAGATGAGCTTTCAGGTTATTTAATTTTTTTGTATTTACAAAAGTATATATAAAGTCATGTAAGCTTTACTAACTGCTATGTCACTTTATCAATAGCTTTTAGCTAGTCCTATAGTGTTGTGTAAAAAAGGCATGATTTTATGTGTAGTGATTCATCCAAGTTTTTCTAATCTTTGCCAAAGATCTACGTTCTTTACATATTTCCATCAACAGTGGAGACTTGCTGTCTTTCTGGAATGTAATGTTGTTTTTTCCTTTTGCCTCATTAAAAAGGGGAAGACTGATTTATATTCCATGCTATTTCCAAGTGTCATTTCTCTAAAACTCATTTAGTGAAGTGTATATAATTTAATTTGAACTAGTGAAGTATTTGTTATTCCAAATTCTGAAAGTATGCCTTTTATTTATTAGGTTAATTTAAGGTATTTGCAGAAAAGTGGGTAAATTTTGTATTGGTAAATTACAGGGCACAATAAAATTATACTAAACTCATTTGGCTATTTTTGTGGGTAAAACTGATGTTTCTTTTGGTGTTACTTGAGATGTTGATGTCATACTCCTTTCCATATCTTTTCTTTTAAACTCAATGTGGATGTTTTTTCTATTGTTCATAACAAATTGCATAAGAATTTGCCTATATTTAATGACTTTTGCTCATATTTGATAATTTATATGTAATATATATGCTCTTCAGCTGACATCTTAGAGTACATCTTCATGCCTTTCACAAATATTCCTTTTTATGATATATACCATGGAATACCATGCAGCCATAAAAAAGAATAAGATCATGTCCTTTGCAGGGATGTGGATGAAGCTGGAGGCCATTTTCCTTAGCAACTAACAGAGGAACAGAAAACCAATGTTCTCACTTGTAAGTGGAAGCTAAATGATGAGAACACGTGGACACATAGAGGGGAGCAACACACACTAGGGCTCTTCAGAGGGTAGTGGGTGGAAGGAGGGAGGATTGGGAAAAATAACTAATGGGTACTAAGCTTAATACCTGGGTGATGAAATAATCTATACAACAAACCCTCATGACACAAATTTACCTATGTAACAGACATACACTTGTATCTCTGAACTTAAAATAAAAGTTAAAGAAAAATAACTTCTAGAAAGAAAAAATCTATTTTGTAGCATTTGTCCCCTTTGGTCATATAGAGATTACAGTGTTGTACTGACGTTATGGATCATTTATTCGAGGAAGTTTTACTACAAAATCAAAATTTTTAAATGCCCTTAGCCATCATACTGCCACAAAGTACATTAACTAATGACATCTCAGATTAACTGATAAAACTAATTAAAAACTTATGAAAGAATAGATTTTGTTGTTATTTCAAGGAGGCAACATTCAGAGAGGTTAGTAACAGAGATGAAATTTTGATTTCTAATAGATATGTTCCTCCACAGTATGTCATATTCACTTAGATTTAGAATAATATTATATATATATCACATTATACATATATGTGTATATACATATGTGTATATATGTGCATCTGTGTATGTGCACACTCACAGACACATATGTACACACATAGCTACATATACTCACAAATACATTCAAGTATTATTTCTGTAGCAGAGTTTATAATTACCCAGATGTTTATTTACTAGGATTTTTCTTTAAAAAGTAAGACAAAGAAAAAGTCCTCAGAGTTTCTATGAGTTTTTTTCCAAGAGAGCTTATCTCTACCTGGGTACTTTATTTGTTAGTTTATATGTCTCTCATTCACACTAATAGTGTATATTTTATGTTCTAGCAAATACACCCCATACCTCTTCATCTTGTATTCTTTTTAGTCACCTGTAGAATTTTAAGTAAGCCAGTCTTCCAAGATTCATTCTATGTGAAAGAATATTTTCGGATTAGTGGTTCTGTTGACATTTTTTCTTACTCGGTCTTAATACCCATCAACTTTCCAAGTTTATACATATTTGTTACTGGCCAGGTCCCGATCCATCCCACCTGCCTGCAGCAAGTCAATCATTGTGACATGGGTTTTGTAAAAGAGAAAATATATTTTCACAAGGGCACTGAGTGAGGAAGTGGGAGAATAGCTCCCAAATCCACCTCCCTGAAGATAAGGCTTAGGGACATTTATGGGTTAGGGAAGTGGGATGATCTAAGGTATGGGGAAAAGTAATTGACAGTGGGATAAATGAAGTAACCAATTCATTCTGCCCAAGTAGAATAACCATCCAAATAGTACAGAATCTCAAAATTTAGATTTAGAAAAAGATAGGAGATCTTCATCCTAATCTGCATGTGTCACCTCAGGTTTTAATGTGGAGTTTATCACTGTGGGTATTAGATTCTTGTACAGATATTAATATCTTTATTACCTTCTCAAACAGTTGAATATGTTCTATCACTCTTTAAAACTTTTAAAAACTCTTCACCACTTACTGTTTTAAACAAACAACGGCAGGTTCCCAACAGGGTTTCTGTCCCAGCCTCTCAGCACATCTCTGTTCTAACCTCAATTTGATTTTCTTTTTTTTCAGTCTCATG
>NC_045444.1:73739972-73829290 GCF_002776525.5 Piliocolobus tephrosceles
ATCTGGGGGTGGAGTTTTTGGTTCTCTCACCTCAAAAAGTAATCTCTTGGGCACTTGTGCAGGCCCAGTTGAAAGATCAGTGGTCTCAACCAGTTTGAGTTGGCCAGGAGCTGGCCAAAGTTTCTGCAAAACAACTGAAGGAACTGTTACCACTGTGACTTGTGAGTGTTATCTATAACATAGCCAGTGAAAAGTGTGTCCTTCAGCTCCTGCAGAAAAGGGGAAAAAAATTAACAAGAGGCAAATGACCAAAAAAGCAAGCAGGGAGGCAGACCTGATTGAAGTAACACCTTGGTTTCCTATTCCCATATCATTCTTTCTTCATTGTTTTATTTATGTTCAATTAATTGATATGTTTATTTTAATTTCCATCTTTATTGCAATAACTACCATGAATTCTCAGGTCTGTTTGTAATCCTCAGCAAATGACTCAAACTCTTTCTCTCAATATCTTAGTTTGTAATACGGTAATAGAATCTACTTTCAAGGATTATGGCGAGAGTGTATTTTCATACATGTCAGTAACTAGAGCAGTTTCCTGGCACACAGTACTCATTCAGTAATTGTAAATTATTATTATTTAATATTTATCACAAATTTTTGGTAACTTTATAGCATCCAGACTGTTTATTCCGTTGTCAATTCTAGCAGTACAAGACTTTTATACCTATCCTAGACATTTTCATCTCCAGACTCACTAACTTCATCTAGTCTCTAACCTTCTGTATAAGCTCTTACTTTATTTCTTAAAGAATTTATTTGTCTTTAGCCTTTCCTATAAACCAGTTGTCTGTATTATGCCCATAATTTATTTCTAAATCACCTATCTATTCATATTTTCATTCTTCAAAACTTCAACAGGATTTTCTAATGATTAACTTCATCATCCTTAAGTAAGGCACACAAAGCTTTTGATTTTCTTGTATTGGAGAAATAAACAAAATATTATGCCATTCTACAAATCTTCTTGACAAATGTTAAAAAGAAAGAAAATAGTTTTATTATTAAATACGCACTAAACTCAATTGTGATTACCTCACAGGCAATCCACTAAAGAGACTGCAAGACAGAAAGAAATCTCACATTTTTATGTGCCAGGAAGATATCATTCATTAAATACAGCTTAGTTGTTTTATCCAAAGAAAAGCAAAGCTTCTCACATCTCCAAAACAAGCAAGAAGTTGCAACTTGGAGCCAGGCATTGAGGCCAAAATTCCACAGATATATGGGAAAAAGGCCCTTTTCACCCTGAGGTCCACATTTCAAAAAGATAGCCCCAAAGTCTTCATAAAAGATTCCTGGGATTTAAAACCAGCAAGAGTATTATTTAGCTTTTTTAAAATTGACAAATACAAATTCTGTATATTTATGGTGTACAGCATGATGTTTAGGTATATGTACATATGGTGTGATGGCTGAATCAAGCTGGTAAATACCATAGAGTTATTTTTTTGTAGTGAGAACATGTGACATATACTCTCTTAGCAATTTTCAAGCACACAGTATAATCAACAGTTAGTAGACAACCTACAAAGTCGGATACAATATTTGCAAACTATATATCTGATGAAGAATTAATATCTAAAATATGCAACAATTTTTAAAAGATTTTTTATTTCCTTTACTCTTGTCACAGTTTGTAAGTTTATGTTAACTTCCTCGAAATCCCTTACACCTTCCTGAAGCACATTATGTTTGTACCTCACTTTTCCATACATTTATGCCTTCATTAATGCAATTTACTCCCCATGCTGAAATGTCCTTCTTTTCTTCATCTTTCTAGAAAACATTTAAGCATTCTCCAAGTTTATGGCCCAAGTACCACCTTGTCTATGCATTGACAAATATCAAAACATTGCTATATCTAGTAGGAAATATTTTTTAAAATAACTAAAATAGCTAAATATTTTTAAAACAGCTCTGTTTATTAAACAGAGATATATCATAACATACCATTTGCAAATTTATTATTAAAGAGATAGGTTTGAATGATTTATACAGAAAAATATTGGACATTTATGACCAAGTATGTTAATGTAAACTGATATATAATGATCAAGTTTTATAGTATGTTTCTTTTTTATTCAAACCTCACTAAGCATGAAGTATGTAGGCTGACATGGAAAAATAATATACATATAGGTTGCTTGTTAAAATGCTGAAAAATCTCCATAATTTGGAGGAGTGTGAGTCATGACTGTATCAACTGTGAGCAAAAGAGCACAAACAGCTGCTGCTGATCCCTGTGCTGCCCTTCAGTTTTCCTACTTTAGAAGCTTTATAAACATAGTAAGATGAATGAGGTAGGGACTCAGGATTTCTCATTTTTCAATAAGTCATTAAAAAAGTGGTTTCGACAACATATTCATAAATTATGATTAATGTGCTGCAAATTTACTTTGCAGCATAATCAGCTTCATTTTAGCTGGAGAGGTGTTACTTGAGTCTATCTTTTACTTTGCAGAGACCATATTTAAAAGTGAATAGCCATCATCTAACCTACCTTTCTTTTCAACTCTAACTAGGATCACATTAAAATCAGAAAATTGAGAAGAAACCAAATATTTACTTTTTCAAGAACAAAATATTATTGCTTTGATAATACATTTCAGTTTTTTATTGACCTATAAGAACTCTAAATGATTTTGGTTTTTATCTTCATAAACATTTTCAAGTACAGGCTGGGTGCGGTGGCTCGCACCTGTAATCCAGCACTTTGGGAGGCTGAGGTGGGTAGATCACTTGAGGTCAGGAGTTCTAGATCAGCCTGGCCAACATGGTGAAACCCCGTCTGTACTAAAGATACAAAAATTAGCAGGATGTGGTGGCACGTGCCTGTAGTCCCAGCTACTCGGGAGGCTGAGGCAAGAGAATCGCTTGAACCCAGGAGGCAGAGATAGAAGTAAGCCGAGATCACACCACTGTACTCCAATCTGGGCAACAGAGCAAGACTCTGTCTAAAAATAACAATAAATAAATAAACATTTTCAAGTATTAGTTGTCAAATGTCAAATGGGATATGTACTACTATGTATTATTTCACTGAGGAACAAAACATTTTATATTAAAACACTTTTATAGGACATTGAAACAACTGAAAATATGATGAATTAAAATGAAACATAATATTCCAATTATGTGAACCACAGAATAGTGGCATTAGAATGAATTATAGAAAACCAGGAACAATTTTCCCAGTGGCTTGAAACCATGACCCAATATCCCACCTGAAAGAGGAATAGATAAAATGGCATCTTAACACAAACCTGGGTAATCTAAAGAAGTGTTGTGAGAGAGTCACAAGGGTAGGGTCCTGAGATCAAAATAGGCTTCAAGCACTTGCCCTTGAAAATGTTGAATTTCATTTTTGTTGCATACACATTTTCTCATTAGAGAAATCTTGTCTTCAAGATTTGTAGGGAACTGAAATGGGATTGAACATATTAAGTGGTATCTCAATGCCTGGAAAGTCTTAAGATCTCAACCAAACTTATTTCCATTTTCCTCATTGTCTAAAGCTTCTACTAATAATATGTCTAAGATGTTGTACCCTAGCAAAAAGAAAAGGTGGAATCATTCATGACAAGAAAAATACCTGTAAAGTATATGATCCATACATTGTTAATTAGTAAAACTACAGCCTATTTATTTTATGTATAAGATGAATGTATTTTTAAAAGTTAGCTCTGATGTTGGTGAAGTTACATCTTTACAGTCAGAGCAAAACATAAAGAAGATCATAGTACCTCATTTGTAGAGTTGTTGTAAGGATGAAATGAGCTACTGTATTTTAAAATAAAAAGAGAACAAAAGCCTAGAATATAGTAAGCATCCCACTAAGTGATATTTTGAATAGGTTTCTAATATTTTTGATTATGATAATATTGATGTTGATGATGATAAAGTTATCATAATATCTTTAACATTGAATAGGTTGTTTTAACCCATTATTTTACAATGTGTCTAGTCTTGAAGGGGGAAAAAAATCGAGTATGTATAAACATGTATACATTTATTAAAGTATCTCAGTAGTTTGTCACTATAGTCTACCTTCCTTTTTTATTTTAATGTGAATATAAACAATCTCCCTCTTACTAAAGATGAGACTTTATAGTGGGTTAAGTTAGTCCGAGTACTAAAACTTAGGGGCAAGCATTCTAATTATAACATTAAATGGAGAAAAAAATCAAGTGTATATATTCAGTACCAGTCTTATGCTGTTGGCAAATTATTGATGTTTAATTGACTATTGGGAGAAAACGCTACTTATGCAACTGCACTACTAGTGATTCCAGTGAAACCAAATGAGTCCACATGTCGTATTAACCGCTCCAAATGAAACCCTGTGCCTATTAGCTTTTCTCTTTCTCCCATGTACCTTTGATCATATATAAAAGGCATCTCCATGGAAACAAAAAGCATTTCCCTTAGAAGACAAGAGGTGAATGATTCCTGCCTAGTCCTATCATTATTCTTCAGAGACTACTACATTTTATTACAAGTGAAAAACCTGCAACAGCAATCTGTACTCTGCAATTAAGAACAGGGCAGTTTAATCCTCGTAATAAGAATGGACCAGCATCAGCTAAGAACAATTTTATTAACTTCCTAGAGGATTTGTGGCTGTACAACATTAAAGAAGGCCTCACAGTAAACTAATTTCCAGAGGGGGGGAAGGAGTATATTTCAACCACGCATGACAGGTCAGAAAAGCCCCCTTGAGGAGTATTTGAAATATTTTGTCTTCTTAACACCGATCAACAAAACGACACCATATTATATCTGTGTTTGCTGCAGGCTGACACTCTACCTACTCTTATTTGTTTCAGATTGATTTTTAAGAACAACAAAAAAAATGCTGGAAATGATTTATGGCTTTGTGCATAAACTTTAGGTATTGAGAGCCACAAATCTCTCCTAAAAATGCATGAAGTTTTGGCACATTCCTAATTTCATTATTGTTTTTATATAATCTTGTGATAAATTTTATAGAATAAACATATATATGGTTTATAATAATATAAAATATTACATTATTTCATCTGTATGTTTTCAAAATCATCATACAAAAATGTCCAATGACTTCACATCCTCACCCAAACATTTAAATAATTTGATTTTTTAACAAATAATTTCCTATTTTTTGCCTTCCTTAATTTTTTCATTAAAATATATGGATAGGTGTGTGACATATCTTTTGCAGTTTAAAACATCCTATTAGAAGGAAATGCAGAAAAATAATAAATTATAGTGCTTCACATAGACAGCTATCACAAACTTCACAAATAGGGATACTAGACAAATGGAGTTTTGAAAAGATATAAATGTCTTTAAGAGTAGAGAAGAAGCGTGGTATGCTTGTGTGTGTGTTTGCATATATATAGTATGTATGTGTGTATGTACATAAATGTATATATGTGTTGGAATATTGGTATATAATAATTATGTTCTTTTCTCTGTATTTATGTAACATGATTAGTGTCAATCAAAATTAGAAAATAAGAAGAAAAATGTTTTGTTTTCTCCATTGCAGATGTTAAAAATTTAACCTATTGTATTTTCTCATTTGGTAAAATGAGTTAATTATGTTGCATTTTCTTTTCCTTTTATTCAGACTCTCAATACTGTGGTTAATATGTTTTTTTTCCCCAAAGTTCAAAGTTCAAAGATCAAGAAATATGCAAAAAGAAAATCAAGGATTATAAGCAAATGAATAAAGAGAGGTTACTACAACTCTCTCTCTTGCTTTAGTGATGTAACCATAAATTTTAGCTGGATGGTGGGCTACCAATAATAAAGACTAGAATTCCAGATTTTATTGCAGCAGGTGGAGGACATGTCACTAATTCTAACTAATGTTAAATAAGTGGTAAATGCATGACCTTGTAATGAATGTACCCTCACAATGGCTAGAACACAGCTTTGGTTATGATTCCTTGTGGACCAGGCAGATTTGAGTGAGGCCCCCAAAGGGGCAGAGTAATAAATTAAAGGGAGACCGAATTCATGACATATTGATATTCACTATATCTCAGGTTACTGTTACTCCAATTCTCTGCTGCAGCAGCTGAACTTATGCATTCATTAATGTAGAACATAACTTTATATCTGAGTGCAAATATTCATTTATTCACTCAACTAGCCAGTACCTATTGAAAGCCAACTATATGTCAGCAAATTCTTATAATCTGGTAATTATACTCTTGAGTGATATGCAGATATAAGCAAATATGGTATAAAGGTGTATGACTTTAAAAGCAGATTGTAACAAAGAGAAATTTTTCATGCAGATGTCTTCTCAAGTTAGACCATGAGAAAACTGGAGTTTTGAGAAGGTGCAAATGCCTTAAAGAGTAGAGAAATAAAAATGCTAAATAATAATAGATGAACTAGATAATAACATATGAAGGGAATAAAAGTATTGAAGATATTATGCTGTCAGAAAGGGTAGTCACAAGTGCAAAATAAATGATGGGCAATCAATGCCTTAAATTAATGAAAATAACTTTCCTATGTTATGAGAGATATTCATGAATTGACATGCATATTTATATATATGTGAATAAATATAAAAGGTAAATTAGGAGACAACAGATGTAAAGTATTAAGCCAAATTAAATATATTGTATTACTTATAATATAGTATTTAATAAAAAATTATAAAGCTATCAGAAAATATAACGTGCTCTTTGATGAATGCATAGAAAATTCAAATTAATTGGACAAGGGTAGACAGATATAACTGTTATGTTTTTATACCAAACATGAAATTTAACATCTAAGGGAGAAATACAACTGTATAAAAACATAATATACTATTCCAAGATAACTCTCATATACATATATATCTTTGACATCACTATGTATTTATTTTGTGTTCAATTTTAACTCTGATCAATATTTATAACATTTTAATTTTATGAAAATAGTCCTTTGAAAATTTAGCATAAATTGTATCTATTTTCTTTCTATATCTGCTTTAATTTTTTGGAAAATAGGTTTTGACTGTTATATAATGAAGAGATGCCTGAATATTTTATGAATCAATTCATAGCATTTATAAAATGAAAATAAAGTATTGACATTTTTCCAAGAACAAAAATAAAATTTACCTTGAAGGAAATTCTGATTCATTAAGAAATCAGATATTGTGAAATTATATCATAATTGCTTCTACAGTAACTACCCTAAAAACCCAAGTAATTTTAGTTTGTGCTTTTAAATCTTTTAATTTAAAAATATCTTTTTTGCAAATCTGTCTCACTCTTGATGTTATGAATTGACTCTTTCATTTCATTGCCATATCCAGTCAAAACCTTAAAGCAGTTATACACAGATATGAAATCTAATGGTTTCTCATTAACCTTATTTTAATCCATGCTCTTGTCAAGAAGCAATACTTATTCGGAAAGAATTAAAGGATACAGTAAATGTTCAGCCAATATTTGTTGAATGAGTCATTTTAATGCATGTGTTATGTCTAAACACTGAACTCCATTTAATTGTACTCAGCTAATTGTTATATTGTCGAGATGGATCTTATCTTTACAGAGAATATGAGCAAAATATTTTATAGGCAGTTATTACTTTGCATTAAATTAGAAATATGTTTGAATGTATAGAAACCAATTTAAGACTTCTGGGTGTATACTTAAATACAGAATTATAAAATGTATCATATAAAGTTGATCTTACTGAAAGCCATTTCTTTCATTTGATCAGTAGATTTCATCCTCTTCTTCCTACTCAAGGATGTTAGTTCTATAATTAACCTCTCTCACATCATAAATTTCTCCTTCTCTATTGGATCATACCCCATTGGCATATAAACAAAAAATGTTAAATATTTTTACTTTTAAAAACACCATAAAATTTTGTTGCACTTCATTGTTTCTCTTTGCAGTAAAACTCAAAAGACTTCTTTACATTTTCATGCTCTAATTCCTCTGCTCCTATTTCTCTCTTCACCCACCAATAAAGGCGTTTGCTCTTTCCAACCCACTGAAATTCATTTAGTTTACAGTGTACAATAATTTATAAAAGTTTCTTCACCTGGCTTCTAGGAAACTCCGCTTCATTACTTTTCTTTCTACTACACTAGTTCACTGAGATTCCCTCCCCCGCCACCTGATTCTTTCTCTTCTCAGCACACAACATTGGAGTGATCCATGCCTGTCATTGGCCCTTTTCTGTTCTCTAACTACACTCTCTCTTTTGCTGGTCTCATTCAATCTTGTGATACTGTGTACTATCTCTAATAGCAATTATTCCCACATTTTCAGTCCAGACCATTTCCTGTAGCTCCAGTCTTATATATCCAACTGCATACTTGATAAAACTGATAGGCAAATGGAACATACTATATCTCAAACCAAATAAGCCTGATACCTCCCTACCCTGAATCTCTTCCTACCCACAGCCGGCCCCATCTCATTGATGGCAATCCCTTCCACAGGTTACTCAGGACAAAAACCTCACCATCGGCGTCCCAAATTGTGGGGATTACAAGCGTCAGTCACCACACCCGGCCATCACCATCATTCTTGACTTTTCTTCTTCCCTAATATTCCACATCCAATCTGTCATGACATTGCATTTTTCTCCCAATATACCTAAAATTGGTTCTGATATACCTCAAATTGGATTGGACCCCTCTTTTACGACTTCCGCTTTGTTTAAGCCACTACCGTCCCTTACTTCACTTAGTTCACTAGCTTCCTAACTGGTCTCCCTGCTTCCCAAGTCGCCTATCTACTTTGTATGATCAACACAACACTCACGCTGAATCTGATAAAATGTATATTAGGCAAGTTATCCCTCTGCTTTAAAATCCTTCAGGGACTTCCTGTTTGATTTGCTACAAACATTGAGGCCCTGTAAGGCTGTCGTGAGTTGCTCTCTTGCTTCCTTTTCTGTTTCATCTTTTATTGCTCTCCTATTGCCCAGTCTTCTCTAGTTCTTTGCCTTCTTCAAATATACCAGAATGCCAAGCACCATCATATGAACTCATTGTTCAAGATCACCTGCTCATTGAGGCTTACCGTCACCATACTATGCAAAATTGGTAATGAACACCCTTCCCTCTACCGTATTTTTGTCACCTTTTACTGTCTCTGCTTTATTTACTGTATTTTTTTCTAGTAACACTTATTAAGACCCAACATACTTTTATCTATTATGTTTGTTGTTTAAAGCCAGTCACTCCTAGCTAACATCCTAATTTCAAACAAGCTAGAATATGTGCCTGTTTTGTTAACTGATGAATTCTAAGTACTTAGAACAGTGTATGGCACATATTGAACACTCAGTAAATATTAGTTGATTAGATAAATGCTGTTATGTTAAATCACTTCAGTTTATATTATATAGAAATAAAATTTGTATTGCATTCAATGACTACTATCATTTGAACATTGTCAGTGGAGCATCATAATAAATGGACTTTCGTGTATGCTAGCTTGGCAACAACATTGTTGAAAAGCTTGTACCTAAAACACTTGAAATTTCTGTTTGATGCCACTTATAGGGAGATTATAGCAAATCTAATGAGACTATTATAAGCTTCTTTAGCAGTGAAAGAAACATCTTACTTCCATTAGAGGGATTTAGGTGATCCAGATTCTAACCCTAGGTCATATACAGTATCATTGTATAACCTCAGGCAAAGTACTTCAGAGTGAACATCTTTTGCTTTCAAAATAGATAAAATAATTGCTCCAAAATTTTTATGTATAGTTGAAAGTACCAAGAGAGATTATGTTAGGGAAAATGCATTATAAAGATATATAAATGTTCCATGCATGCAATTATTCAAAATATATAAATTATACATAAATATGTATAATGTTTCAGCTTTTGACTTTGGATGCTGATACATCAAAAGACTTCTCTAAATTCAAATTTGTTCTGTAGCACGAAACAATAATAAACTATGAAGACTTTAATGATTTATAAAAGTTTAGAAACATTTTCAAATACATTAGTTCTTTAATTTAAAAATTCCATTGTTAACAGAGATTTATTCTAGCTAAAAAAAAAGAAACATATTTATCATTAAAATCATTCCAAATGTGTTTCTAATACAAAAGGAAATGAGTTTTTTTCACTGACATTATAGTACAGTAATGGAAAGAACAAACTTCAATGAAAATTGTGTTCAACAATTATGCATTATCTTAAGAATAGTTTGTAGTAGATGATCAATGTTCAGAGTATCAAGTTAAAATGTAAAGGTTTGTAATAATTATTATATAAATGATATCTATATAATAACAGTAATTTATAGTTATTTTATTTATAGTATGTGTATTTATACATAAGAATAGTTATATTTATAATCATTATAGCATAATCCACACTATTCAAAACTCAAAATTTAATTTTAGAATAATTTTATGCTAGCATTGAGATTTATACAAATTACAAAATGTTTTTGAATATGTGATACTCTTATATTCTCAAAACTATTGATTAAAAAATGGTATATTAATCCTATTTCAAGGATGAAACTTTCAGCAACATCACACAACAGCCAAGCTTACTGACTTTATATTCCTATATTCTATATCATGGCTCATTATTCTTTACATCTTTTCTTATTTATAAGATTTATATATGTGTGTTATATGTGTGTATCTCCAACTTATATAATTTAGAAAATGTTTGTACACATAGTAAAAAGACCAAGACAGTCATTAATTACCATAAGTTAATTTACTAACCTATCTAAATAAAATCATTAAATGTTTTATCTCTACTTTTATAGATTAAAATGAATATGCTGCTAGTATAATATATTAAGAAAATAGGAAACATAATTAACTGAAAATAAATTGTAAGCTTTAACATTTTAAACAGTCAAAATAGCAGGATATGGTGGAAAAAATACATATCATCACCACATCAATTTGAATTTTAATAATGGCTGTGACCATTAGCAAGTTTCAAACTTTTCTAAACCTTGAATTCCTCATGTGCAAAATCGGAAAAATTACCTTATATACCCTGACATTCTTGGAAAGAACAAGTTAAAATTCTGATTAAATAAATGTGTGTAAGTTAGATGTAACAGTGTGCTACCAAAAATATGATTGCAATAATATTTTGATAACTACTAATCTATTTATATATACTTATGCGAATATGTTATGTATGAAATGAAACTCATTCCATATGATATATGTTATGTATTAAATGTTATATATAATATATATGTAAACACATACATATGTAGGAGCAGGTAGAAGAATATACACATACACAATTTTCCTACATCCATGCTATCTGATTAATAGCTTTAAAATTTGAAATTATATAAATTGCCAAAAACAGCATTTAATATATTTTTATCCAAGAACACTTATTTCCTTGAAAATTAGAGTTTGACATATATAACTTTCAACCAACTCATATTTACTAAAACATTCAATTTCAAAAATGTTAATAATAGATATTATATCTTATACTTTATGTAACAAGCACTTTCATTTTACCCCCAGAAAAATCCTGTGTGCAACATGCTACAAGTGTCATAGTTATATGTCACCAAACAGGTTTATAACATAGGATAATTTGAAACAGATTATACAAAAATTTTGTTTACTTTTAATTGACAAATGAAAATTGGGTACAATGTGATATTTTGATACATGTATACATTGTGGAATAATTAAATCAATCTAATATATCTAACACCTCATATACTTACCATTTCTTTGTGATGAGAACATTTAAAATCTACTCTGTCAGCAATTTTCCAGTATAAAGCACATTATTAACTATCATCACCATGCTGTACACTAGATCTCCAGAACGTGCTTCTCCTGTATAACTGAAACTGTTTACCCTTTGATGAACAACTCCACATTACCACCCTCTTCCTGCCCAAGCCAGCCCTTGGTAATGAGCATTCTACTCTCTACTTCTGTGAGTTTGACTTTTTTAGATTCCACATGTAAGTGACATCATTTGGTAAACATGCAAAAATTTTTCAGTAAGTTTTCTTTTCTCTGTCTGACTAATTTCGCTTAGCATATATTTTTTTTCCAGTTTCATCCTGCAAATGATGATATTTTTCTTCTTTTTTAAAGGCTGAATAGTATTTCATTGTGTGTGCATACCACATTTTCTTTTTCATTCATCCATTGATGGATATTCAGTTTGATTCCATATCTTGGTCATTGTGTACAATGCTGCAATGAACATGGAAGTGCAGGCATCTCTTTGACATGCTGACTTCATTTCCTTTGGCTACATACCCAGAAGTGTAATTGCTAGGTCACATGGTTGTTCTATTTTATATTTTTGGGAAACATCCATACCATTTTCCGTCATGACTGTACTAATTCACATACTCACCAACAATGTAAAAATATTTACTCCATATCCTCACTAACACTTGGTATCTCTTGTCTTTTTGGTAAAACCTTTTCTAACAGCTGTGAAATTATATCCCATTGTGATTTTAATTTGCGTGACCCTGATGATTCATAATGTTAAGCATTTGGTAATATATGTGCTGATCATTTCTGTGTTTTCTTTTAAGAAATGTCTGTTGTGGTCCTTGGACCATTTTTATATCAGGCTATTTGTTTTTCTGCTATAAGCTGTTTGACTTCTCATATATTTTGTATATCAACTCCTTCAGATATATGGTTTGCAAATATTTTATTCCATTCCATACGTTGTCTCTTCACTCAGTAAATTGCTTCATTTTCTGTGCAGAAGCTTTATAGTTTGACACAATCTCCTTTGTCTATTTTTGCTTTTATCGCCTATACTTTTGGAGTCTTGTCTAAAAAATATTTGCAAACACAAATGTCAAGAGGAAAACATAAACAGTGTGTTTTATGCTACCACAGATTAAAAATAGTATTTAAATGCAAGCAAAAGATGAACTAAGCTTAATAATGTACCACAGATGAATTTTCTTAATATTTGATAAACTCAGAGATGCAATTAATTAGATAGGCATAAAAGTCATCATTAGGAATTTTACATGAAAGATTTTAACACAAAACGTTCACCTTGCATTCACCTCAATCTATTTTACTGTTCTCTTATAGGCTGTGCTAGGAAAAATGATATAGGATCACTGAAAAATATTTGGTCATCAAACATGCCCCGTGTTCTCCAGTGCAACTTATACAATAAAGCAGAGAAGAGAGAGTAAGATATTTAAAAAGATTTTTTTTATCTGAAACAAATATTCATTTTTGAAAAGTTGTCAAGGGTGGGACCAGGTGGACATATAGTTGACTCATGGGGGTAATTTCTGCCATGCTATTCTTGTGATAGTGAGTTCTCATGAGATCTGATGGTTTTATAACGGGCTTCCTCCTTCCGTGGGCACTCACTCTATCCTGCTGCCCTGTGAAGAGGTGCTTTCTGTGATGATCGTAAGTTTTGTGAGGCCTCCTCAGCAATGCAGAACTGTGAGTCAATTAAACCTCTTTTCTTTTTAAATTACCCAGTCTTGGGTATTTCTTCATAGCAGTGTGAGAATTGACTAATACAGTAAACTGGTACCACACAGAGTGGGGTGCTGCTGTGAAGATATGCAAAAACATGGAAGCAACTTTGAAACTGGGTAATAGGCAGAGGTTGAAACAGTTTGGAGGACTCAGAAGAAGACAGGAAAAGGTAGGAAAATTTGGAACACCCTAGAGACTTGGAGGGCTCAGAAGACAGGAAAATGTGGACAAGTTTGGAACTTCCCAGAGACTTGTTGAATGGCTTTGACCAAAATGCTGATAGTGATATAGACAATGAAGTCCAGGCTGAGGTGGTCTCAGATGGAGATGAGGAACCTGTTGGAAATTAGAGTAAAGGCCACTGTTGCTATGCAAAGAGACTGGTGATATTTTGCCCCTGCCCTAGAGATCTATGGAAGTTTGAACTTTAGAGAGATAATTTAGGATGCCTGTCAAAAGAAGTTTCTAACTGGCAAAGTGTTCAATAGGAAGCAGAGCATAAAAGTTTGGAAAAGCAGCCTGATGATGTGATAGAAACAAAAAAAATCTGAGGAGAAATTCAAGCCTGCTGCAGAAATTTGCATAAGTAATGAGGAGTCAAATGCTAATGACCAAGACAATGGGTAACATGTCTCTAGAGCATGGCAGAGACCTTTACAGCAGCCCCTCTCATCAGAGACCTGGAAGCCTAGGAGGGAAAAATGCTTTCTGGGCCAGGCCCGGAGCCTGCTGTTCTCTGCAGCCTCAGAACATGGGTGCACTACATCCCAGCTGCTTCAGCTCCAGCCGTGGCTAAAAAGGGCCAACATACAGCTCAGGCCATTGCTTCAGAGGGTGCAAGCCCCAAGCCTTGGCAGTTTCCATGTGGTGCTGGGCCGATGGGTGCATAGAAGTTAAGAACTGAGGTTTGGGAACCTCCACTTAGATTTCAGAGGATGTATAGAAACACCTGGATGTCCAGGCAGACCTTAGCTACAGATGTGAAGCCATCCTGAAGAACCTCTGCTCGGGCAGTGCAGGGGGTGGTTGGAGCCCCCACACAGAGTCCCCACTAGGACACTGCTTAGTGAATCTGTGAGAAGAGGGCCACCATTCTCCTGGCCCCAGAATGGTAGATCCACTGACAGCTTGCACCGTATGCCTGGAAAGGCTGCAGACACTCAACACCAGCCAATGAAAGTAGCCGGAGAGGGTCTGTACCCTGCAAAACCACAGTTGTGGAGCTGCCTAAGGCTATGGGAGCCCACCTTTTACATCAGTGTAACCTGGATGTGAGATATGGAATCAAAGAGGATCATTTTGGAACTTGAAGATTTGGTGAATGTCTTGTTGGATGTCAGACATAGATGGGGCCTGTAGCCCATTTGTTTTGGTCAATTTCTCCCATTTGAAACAACTACATTTACCCAATGCCTGTACCTCCACTGTATCCAGGAAGAATCTAACTTGCTTTTGATTTTACAAGCTCATAGGTGGAAGGCACTTGCCTTGTCTCTGATGAGATTTTGGATTTGGAATTTTGGCTTAATGCTGGAATGAGTGAAGAGTTTGGGGGACTGTTGGAAGGGCATGATTGTGTTTTGAAATGTGAGGGCATGAGATTTGTGAAGGGCCATGAACAGAATGACAGGGTTTGGCTCTGTGTCCCCATCCACATCTCACCTTGAATTTTAATAATCCCCATGTTGCAAGGGGAGGACCATGTGGAGATAATTGAATCATGGGGGTGGTTTCCACCATGTTGTTCTCGTGATAATAATGAGTTCCCACAAGATCTGATGGTTGTATAAGGGGCTTCCCCTTCTGCTCACCACTCACTCTGTCCTCCTGCCTTGTGAAGAGGTGCCTTCCTCTATGACTGTAAGTTTCCTGAGGCCTCCTTTGCAATGCAGAGCTGTGAGTAAATTAAACCTCTTTTCTTTATGAATTACCTAGTTTGGGGTATTTCTTCATAGAAGTGTGAGAATTGAATGATATAAATGGCAACACTGGCTACTTCTGGCCTTGTGGTTTGGCTCCTCCAGCCCTAAAAGGAATTTATGAGGCCCTAGCTAGAGATAACCAGGCTAGGAATTTTCCCTGCTGAAGAGTATGGACATTCCTCCAAAAACTCACCCTAGAGTAGCCTTTTGTTTATCATAATAGTAAAAAAATACATCCCTGAGTGGAGGTTTCTTTTCTTTTCTTTTCTGTTTTATTTTTTTTATTTTTTTTGAGATGGCATTTTGCTCTTGTTGTCCAGGCTGGAGTGCAGTGGCACAATCTTGGCTCACTACAATGTCCACCTCCCAGGTTCAAGTGATTTTCAAAATAATAAAAGCCATATATGACAAACCCACAACTAACATCACATTGAATGGGAAAAAGTTGAAAGCATTTCCCCTGAGAACAGAAACAAGATAAGGATGCTAACTTTTGCCACTCCTATTCACATAAAGTTGGAAGTATGAGCTAGGGCAATTCGGCAAAAGAAAGAAAGAAATGGTATCCAAATTGGAAAAGAGGAAGTCAAACTGTAGCTGTTTGCAGATGATATGATTGTATACTTAGAAAATCCTAAAGACTCCTCCAACAGACTTTTAGATTTGATAAATGAATTAAATAAAGTTTCAGGTTACAAGATCAATGTGCAGAAATCAGTAGCACTGTGATACACCAACAAAAACCGAGATGAGAATCAAATCAAGAACTCAATCCCTTTTGCAACAGCCGAAAAAAAAAATACTTAAAAATACACTTAACCACACAGGTGACAGATCTCCTCAAGGACAACTACAAAACACTGCTTAAAGGTATATAAATGACATAAACAAATGGAATCACATGGTATGCTCATGGACTGGAAGAATTGATATTGTGAAAACGACCAAACTCTCAATGCATTCTACAGATTCAATGCAATTCCCAGAAAAACACCAACATAATTTTTAACAGAATTAGAAAAAAAATACTAAAATTCATATGGAATCAAACTGACCTGCCTGGAGCTGTTTTTTACTTCACTCTAGGAATGCACTTTTTCTTCCTTCAACAAAATCTGCTATTTAACTCTTGTTGCGTCTCTTGGTTTAATTCTTTCTTCCAAGTTAGACAAGACCTGATGGATCAAAGCCTAAACTATAGGACTTGAAACTATAAAAGTCCTGGAAAACAACGTCGGAAAAACTCTTCTAGACATCAGCCCAGGCAAAGAAATAAAGACTAAAATCCCAAAAGCAAATGTAATAAACACAAAAATAAATGAAAGGGATCTAATGAAAGTAAGAAGCTTCTGCTTAGCAATTGCAGTAATCAAGAGAAAACCAAACAAAATGGGAGAAAATATTTGAAAAGTATACATCTGACAAAGGACTAGTATCCACAATCTACAAGGAACTCAAAACAAAACACACACACACACACACCCATCCACACACACACACACACACACACACACACACACACACACACACACAAGAGAAAAGCAAATAATCCCATTTAAAAATCTGGAAAGGACATAAACATTTCTCAAAAGAAGATTTACAAATGGCCAACAAACATATGAAAAAATGGTCAGCATCACTAATCATCAGAAAGGCGAAAATTAAAGCCACAATGAGATACCACCTTACTCCTGCAAGAATGGACATTATTACAAAATCCAAAAATAGGCTGGCCACAGTGACTCATGCCTGTAATCTCAGCACATTGGGAGGCCAAGGTGGGCTGATCACTTGAGCTCAGGAGTTTGAGACCAGCCTAGACAACATGGCAAAACCTCATCTCTACAAAAAATACACACACACACACACAAATCAGCCAGGTGTGGTGGCATGCACTTGTGGTCCTAGCTACTCCAGAGGCTGAGGCCAGAGGATTGTTTGAGCCCAGGAGGTTGAGGCTGCAGGGAGCCACGATCATGTCACTGCACTCTATTCTGGGTGAGAGAGTGAGAACTTGTCTCAAAAAAAAAAAAAAAAAAAAAAGTAAAAAAACAGTAGACACTGTTTTCTTCCAAGTAAGACATGTGGATATGGGAGAAAGGGAACATTTATACACTGCTGATAGGAATATAAATTAGTGCAACCTCTATGGAAAACAGTATGGTGATTCCTTATAGATCTGAAAGTCTGATCTACCATTGACCCATCAATCACACTGCTGGGTACTCACTCAAAGGAAAGGAAGTCATTACAGGAAAAAGACACTTGCACACATATATTTATAGCAGGAAAATTCACAATTGCAAAGATGTGGAACCAACCTAAGTGTCCATCTACTAATGAGAGGATAAAGAAAATGTCATATATACACACCATGGAATACTATTCAGGCATTAAAAGCAACGAAATAATTTATTTTGCAACAACTTGGATGGAACTGGGTGTCATTATTGTAAGTGAAGTAACTCAGGAATAGAAAAGAAAATACCATATGTTCTTACTTATAAGTGGGAGTTAAGCTATCAGAATGCAAAGGCATAAGAGTGATGTAGTGGACTTTAGAAACTCGGAATGTGGTGGGTGGAAGAGGAGCCAGACATAAAACAGACACATTAGATACAATGTACACTACTAGGGTAACAGATGCACCAAATTCTCAAAATTAATCACTATATAATTGATCCATATAACAAACACTGTACACCTAAAGCTATTGAAATAAAAAAATAAAAAATAATATAGGAAGAAAGCAGTTTTGATATGGAAGATTAGAACCCAGTTGCAGACACATACGGTTTATATGCCTGCTTAGAGTAGACATATTTGGGATTGTCAGCAATACATTTTTTTTTCTAGTGATTTTCAGATGGCTATGTTACATATTATCTAATCAGCTAGCCACTGGTTACTAGAGATGGATAAGTTACTGTAAATAAAGAAATTATTCTCACTTCTGAAACTTTTGCATTTGTGATGATAAGTAATTCAGCCATCTGTCTCTAGTGCCTGAATGTTTTAAGCTCAATGGCTTTTTGGGGCCATGTTTACTATTAATTTCTTCTAAAAAGTCATAAATATAGGTAGTTTTCTGAATAAGAGAAAAAGGAATCAAGAACACAGACAAGTGTGGTGAAACAGAAGGTTTATAAAGAAAAGCCTCTACTAGTTTCTCATGCTTAGCAACATTCAATATGTTAAGATTTTCAGTATCCTTGTAATAACCCCTGTTCATGCGTAGCTGGTTTACATTATTATTTTGGCAGGTAAACTTAGAAAAGAGCATACATATACTGGGGATCATCATGTTTGTATGGGTTAGTCAGTTTAAATCTTCAAGAAACACACATGATGAGATTTTTTCAGTTAATGGGGAGTTATTTTAAAGAGAGACCAGATAGTAAAGATTAAAAAATGTTTTTCCTAAACATTACAAGCCTTAGGAAGAAGTGGTGTCCTACTCTTCCACATGCAAGTTATGATTCAGGGAGTAGCTTTGATGACCCATTTAACAGTTCTGAGAATTGAGCCAAGATCCAATGCTTCTCCTTCTCTAGCAAATTCTTCATTCAATAATACAACAGTAAAAACTGTCAACATATTTATAGAATTTTAATGATTGTGGCTATAATGCAAAACCAGGTGCAACCTACATAGCATTTTGTTCTATCAGAAAGAAACCATGGATAAAGGAGTATGAGTATGTCAGGCATTTTCAATCTTGCTAGAAACGGGTGTGAAAACAGAAGAAGTGATATTATGATTGTAGTAGTGCTGTCTAATACTCTTCATCTAGGCTCTTACTTCTTCAACTGCCCCCTAAATGCTAATGTGCACCAGGGTTCTCTACTTGACTTGCTCACATTATCCACTCTATCTGCGTGATTACAGAAATTATATAGCTTCTATTACCATCTGATATGGTTTGTATCTGTGTCTCCACCCAAATCCCATGTTCATATGTAATTCCCAATGTTGGAGGTGGAGCCTGGTGGGAGGTGATTGGATCATGAGGGTGATTTCTCAGGAAAGGTTTAACATGATCCCTCTTGGTACTGTTGTCATGATGGTGACTGAGCTCTCATGAGATGCTGTTGAAAAATAGATGGTACCTCCCCAAACTCTTTTGCTCAGACTTTGGCCCTGTGATATGTGTTCTCCCCCTTGTCCTCTGCCATAATTTTATGTTAACTGAGGACTCCTCAGAAGCTAAGCAGATACCAGCAATCATGCTTCCTGTACAGCCTGCAGAACTGTGAACCAATTAAACCTATTTTCTTTATAAACTACCCAGTGTCTGGTATTTCTTCATAGCAATGTAAGAATGAACTAACAGACCATCTCTGGCAATTCTGGCAATTCAGAAATGTATGTTATTATCAAATTAGACTTTGACAGAACTTTTGTACTATATATAAAACTTCTTACTGAATATCTATGCCTGGATATTTCAGCATGTTACTTTAACACATTTGGTCTTTAATTAATTTTTTCTCGAACCCAACTCTTCCTCCTCTTATATGCTCACTATTGATACAATCATCACAGCCTCAAATCTGAGCAATGTCACAGACGTATTCTTCTCCTTCACTTGGGATTAATTCCTAAGTCCCATGAGTTTACTGTCTCTGGCTTTCCAGTTTCTCTATACTATTGCTGCTGTCATAAGTGGGCCCTATTTCATCTCTTATTTAGATTATTGAGAGGCAATTAATACAGTTCTTAGGAACATGAGTTCTGTGACTAGACAATCGGGTTTGATTTCAAGCTTTCCTATTTACTTACTCTTTAGCCTTCATGTTTCTGTTTCTTAGTTTCCTAGACTATCAAAGAGAAAGAATTATCATAGTGCCTATCTCACAGGTTTACTCTGAGGAGTTAACGTGACTGCATGTAAAGTGTTTAGAACATTGCCTTGACAGTTGAATAATGGCTTCATTAATTTTCATTTTGATTTTGCATTTATCTTCTTGAATCCATCTCCAATCTGTCCAATTTATCTTCCACACTGATGCACTAATTATTAATCCAAAACCAAAAGCTGGCCTTCCCAAAGCCCTTTAGTTGATCTTCATTACTTGTACAACAATATTCTAAGCCTATTGTATGGCATAAAATGCCCTTCATGCTATGGCTCATGCCTGCAAATTCAGCATCATCTGTCAATAACTTACACTTTAGTATAATAATATAACAAGGCTTCCCTATACATATCTTGCTGTGTCTTACCACGTGCTTTTCTTTCCATGTGCCTCACTTTCTTCTCCCATCCCTCTGTCAAATCTCCTCTTAAGCTCTCTAATAAATCAGATTGATTTATGTGCAATTCCTTCAACTATTATGTCTTCATTTCTTCCTTTGATTTTCTGTTCTCCCTTTCCTGAATGTGTATCTAAAAATAAAATAAAAGGCTTATTTCAGGACTTCCTAGATTAACTGATGTTTTTAGTTATTCCTTGAATTATGGTTTTATATTAAGACAGGGATCTGTAAACTAGGTAATTTCTGTTCTCATTTTGCTGTAATCAGTAGGCAGTTATCGAGGGGTTTGGAACAGCAAAGAAACTCAAAGATATTATAATAAAATGTATCCATCAGGAAAACATGAGATAGATTAGAGCAGAGATTCCCAAACTCAGTTCAAGGTTCCCTTCATGTTTCAGTAATTTTTTTATAACCCTCTTAGGCCAAAAAAATACCTAAAGATTCTGTCTATTAAGGAGTTATGTCCAAGCCATGGAAGAGTAATAGCCATCAACAAATGTTACCATGTTTCCCTTGAACATTTAAAATATCCCAAGGGGCATCTCTGTAAGTTCAATGTGGTGCCTCAATACAACTTGCTTATATTTCTTAACTACAAGACTAAAAGTATGTAAATAGGAAGACTTGCAACAGGAAGGTCATTTGGACCAGGAGCTGACAAATTATGACCCATAGGCCCAATCTGATCTACTACCTGTTTTTGGAAACAAAGTTTTTTTATTGAGACACATGTATTGTTTATGTACTATTTTTAAGTTAGAACAACACAGCTGAGTAGTTGAGACACAGACCATATGGCATGCTAACCTGAAAATATTTTCTCTCTGACCCTTTACAGAAAAAGCTTTCCAGCCCCTGATTTAGAAGGTTATTTCAATATCAAACTGTGATGCAGTAAAAGTATGAACCAAGGAGGCAGCCCTGGAAATTCAATGTTATTGTACTTAATTCACAAACATTTGAAACATCTGTGTTATGCCAGACTCTTTGGGAAAGCTATAAGAGATTTGTTATAAAGTTTTAATCCCATATATCAAAACTTGAAATCATGGAAATTCCGGTATCTAATATTTTTTCTTACGCTGTCTTATTAAAGCATCTCAGGAAATTATATTTCCACCAAGGGTCAACTCCTTAATAATCACAATCCTTTCTATAGTTGACTGGCAATTAAGATAATTTTGAAATCTGTTCCTCTCATATATTAAAAGCCACAGGAAAGTTGATGTACTTACTGAGATCTGCAAGAAAAAAGATTACACTCATCTTCACTAAGATTAAACAGCAAGGTTAATTACCAATATAGTTTTAAGTAATGGACATAGAAATCCAGTTCAAAACATCTAATGGAGCAGCCTGCAATGATATAATACTAACTTAGGAGAAATTCTCTCTCTTTTCCATTAGGAAGTGTGCTTCTTTAACATATTCAGGCATAATTGAAATCATCCCTTTTCTATTTTAAAGATAACTTTAGAGATTGAAGATAACAGAATTAGCCCATAGAGTTATCCTTAATTCTTACCCAATAAGTGAATATCATTTATCACTCACGTCCTATTCACCCTCACTTCAGGGTTTCAAAAGTACTTTGCAAATAATGTATCTAAATTGACAGAAATAATCTTAAGGGATTTTCCACAGTATTTGTTTAGGGCTAAGCTGATACTTGAGTAAAATATAAATATAAATTAATAGGCATGTTAGACTAAGTTTGAATGTGAACCAATCTATATCCTTTAGAAATAGTCTATTACACATATAAAAAATACGCATATGTGAGAGAGAGAAAGAGAGATTAGGGGCAGATAGAAAAATACTTCTATATGTACTTTGCTATGAAAGTAAATTGAATATAAAATTTATAATTTTTGGCTATAAATCAAATTAAAATTACATATTTTCAAATGCTCAATAATTTGAACTTATGAAATCAATGACTTTTGTAACAGCATTTGTAGTAAATTATTGCTTACTAGGTTTATATAGAATTTTTTTATTGTGTGAAGGATTTTCATGGCTTGTTTATTGGTAGAACGTTACTTTTAAAAAAAGCTTAAAACCTTTTATTTTTCATAAACCAAACAGTATTTTCATTTCTAAAACTTATCAATGGGTTTTGAAATGATCTTTCTTTCCATTTTCTCATCTTTTCCATCTCTCCAAACACTGAGATATTCTAAATAAATTGTATCTTATTCTAAATAAATTTTACCTTTCAGTATCCTTATAATAATTCCTGTTCACACATAGCTTGTTTACATTATTATTTTGGCAGGCAAACTTATAAAATAGAATACATATACTGGAGATCATCATGTTTGTGTGGGTTACTCAGTTTAAATTTTCAAGAAACACACATGATGAGATTATTTCAGTTAATGGGGAGTTATTTTAGGAGACACCAGATAATAAAGATAAAAAGAACACTTAGTACACTATCTCAGCTGAAGTTGCTTTTACAACCACTAGCAGCCACTTTGTCATCTGCAGTGTCTTTTCAACATTCCTAAAGCCCTATCAGCTCTGGCTGCCATTCCACAAACAGTGGGGGAATTCCATTACTACCCTCTTTTCATCCTTCACCAATGCCACTGCTTTTGACTAGTATCACACACACAAAAAAATTAGTTGCACCAGTGATTAAACAAACTTGTTACTTCTCATAGCTTTGATTTCCCTAAAATAGCTATAACGCAAAACATGTCCGGTTTCTTAGGAGCAATGAATCCAACCATGACTGGGATTTTTTAATGAGTCACCAATCCCTACTTTATTAGTTCAAAAACCTGAAACTGAGTACATAGTGAAGAGTCTTCTATATGCTTTTAGAGCAAAATTTATCTGTACAGCATGGATGCCAGGAAGTACTTCTCTTTTCCATTCTCTTTGAGCATAAAGCATATCTTGGGATACTGGATGCTGAATTAACTGTACACTAGTTAAAAATCTTTAAGGGTATAACAAAAGTTGTATATATAAATGAAATTCGCAGATGAGGAGCAGCTGTTATTTATGTTTAATTTAAGTTGCTTTGGCACTTCAACCATATATTTTTATCTCATTTAATTACAGCTTTGAAAATAAAATCATCAAATTAAAAAAAATAGTTGCCTCTCTCTTTGCCAAAGATACTATAGGTTTCAGATATTTTGCAGATTATTATTTTTTAACCCAGAATGCATTTTAAGAAGATATTATAGTCCTTGCAGTTCAAGAAATCAGTAATGTATTACAACTCTTCACATGCTAGGACATTTTTTGAGCATAACCTAAGTATCATACTATTTTGTACTAACGGTGAATTATTTATTCAAAATCATAACGTACCTTTGCAACTAATGTTTCATTGTGGCTGGGTATGGTGGTTCATGCCTGTAACCCCAGCACTTCAGAAGGCCACGGTGGCAATATTGCTTGAGGATCTTTTGAGACTAGCCTGGGCAATATATTGAGACCATCTCTACGAAAAGGTTTTTTGTTTGTTTGGATTTGTTTGTTTGTTGTTTGTTTGTTTTTACATAGCTAGCCATGGTGGTTTATGCCTGTAGTCCTAACTACCAGGAGGCTGAGGTGGGAGAATCACTTGAACCCAGGAGGTCAAGGCTGCAGTGAACTATGATCATGCCACTGCACTCCAGCCTGGGTGATAGAGCAAGACTTTGTCTCTAAAAAAAAGATAAAAGAAAAAAATGTTTTTTATTGCTACAAACTACATTATTTAGTTTTAAAAAATGAGAGGAGCTAATACTGAAAACTATTATTTAATCCAAGAACAGAGTATATTTTCAATAAATCACCAAGAAAATTGATAACATCAAGCTTCAAATTAGTCAGTTATCTTAGGTATACATTTTGCATTTGGATATGAGAAATACATTTCAGTTAGATTTCATGCCTGTGAATCAAAAAATCTAATATAATAATGGTTTCTACAACATATGAAAAAGTGAAAGCATCATGGAACAAAAATTGTTTAATTTTCAAAATTATATTTCATCTTTATGCTAAATCTTTGTGTTTCTTTTAATATATGACTTATGATTATGGTCCCTTTAGTGCAGCTCAAGTAGGACATTGACAAATCGAAGATACATTAAAATTATTTTTCAGGGCCGGGCGCGGTGGCTCAAGCCTGTAATCCCAGCACTTTGGGAGGCGGAGACGGGTGGATCACGAGGTCAGGAGATCGAGACCATCCTGGCTAACACGGTGAAACCTCGTCTCTACTAAAAATACAAAAACTAGCTGGGCGAGGTGGCGGGCGCCTGTAGTCCCACCTACTCAGGAGGCTGAGGCAGGAGAATGACGTAAATCCGGGAGGCGGAGCTTGCAGTGAGCTGAGATCCGGCCACTGCACTCCACCCGGGGCAACAGAGCGAGACTCCGCCTCACCAAAAAAAAAAAAAAAAATTATTTTTCAGAAAGAAAAAATATCACATCTTATATAAAGTATATTGGAATTCCAGTTTTTACTTGAATTCTAAGATAAATACATAAAAAAGTGACTGGCTTTGTATTTTTAATTATATTTATGGCAGCAGACTTATTTGCCAAGCTTTCCAGTCACAACTTTTCACAACCATAGAATTCTAGACTCTCTTTTGAGAGAAGTCTTCTCATTCTGTATTTGGACAGAAGAATGGAAAGAGTTGTCAATCAACTTCTTTTGACAAAATCACACTCAAAGTTTGTTTTCATAATACAACTTTTGAGTTTTCTCTTCCTTCCCATTTTCTCTGATTTCACCCTGCTTTTAGTCCTAATCCCTTTTTTGTTGAAGTAGTATGTTTAGCACATGCACACATACATACACACAATCACACAAACTTAACACTGCTATTTTAAATGATTATAAATGCATGTTCACCTAGTACTTTTCAGAGCAATGGAGTGGGCTTATGGAGAAGTCGTCTTTAGAACCAAGGAAATGGCTTTGATTTTAATAACGAAGTAACACTATTTGTATTGGAAACAGCAGACATCACTGCAGCTTAAAGTACAGCCAGTACTAATTCACTGTTCATTATTTATTTTCTAGAAGAAAAACTGATTTCACAGGCCTGATTCATCTGCTGGAAGGAGGGATTACTTCCACTTTTTGACTTATACTTTATTTGCAGGGATCTTCAATAATGATCTAAGAAAAAAATAGCATTGTAGTTGTCAGAAAGTATAAATCTGTATGTCATTTAACAAAGAGCCTCTTAGTGCCTATTCTAAGTTTCAGTTTAGAGATCCTATTCTGGGCCCTGAGCAATTAAACAAGAGTGACATGAAGACATATGAGAGGTGGTGCTTCCTGAGACTCCCAAACTTTATTAGTCACCAGTATGTTGATCTCAAAAATAAATATATTTCTTTGGTAATAAATGCCCTTTTATTTGAAAAGTAATTGATTTTGCTTTTTCTTAGTGGAAGAACTAAAATTACAGTGAATAAAATATCAGTCATCTATTTATTTTCTTTGCATAATCTATCACTATGAGCTATCTACCATGATGAGATTAATTTTCTTACATTTTATATATATCATGCTGTTATATTCTTTGAGGACTTTTGATGACTACCCTTTCATCACAAGATAATGTAAAAACCCTGGACACATTTGTGACTTTAAAATATGACTCCGACTCTAAAACCATAACTACAGAAATTTTCTCCTTGAACATCATTAAGACAAAACAAGAAATGGGGAAAGGATTCACTTATTTAATAAATGGTACTGGGAAAACTGGCTATCCCATATGTAGAAAGCTGAAACTGGATCCCTTCCTTATGCCTTATATAAAAATTAATTCAAGAGGGATTAAAGACTTAAATGTTAGACCTAAAGCCATAAAAACACTAGAAGAAAACCTAGGCAATACCATTCAGGACATAGGCATGGGCAAGGACTTCATGTCTAAAACACCAAAAGCAATGGCAACAAAAGCCGAAATTGACAAATGGGATTTAATTGAACTAAAGAGCTTCTGCACAGCCAAAGAAACTACCATCAGAGTGAACAGGCAACCTACAGAATGGGAGAAAATTTTTGCAATCTACTCATCTGACAAAGGGCTAATATCCAGCACCTACAAAGAACTCAAACAAATTTACAAGAAAAAAACAAACAACCCCATCAAAAAGCGGGCAAAGGATATATGAATAGACACTTCTCAAAAGAAAACATTTATGCAGCCAACAGACACATGAAAAAATATTCATCATCACTGGCCATCAGAGAAATGCAAATCAAAACCACAATGAGGTACCATCTCACACAAGTTAGAAGGGCGATTGTTAAAAAGTCGGGAAACAACAGGTGCTGGAGAGGATGTGGAGAAACAGGGACACTTTTACACTGTTGGTGGGACTGTAAACTAGTTCAACCATTGTGGAAGACAGTGTGGCAATTCCTCAAGGATCTAGAACTAGAAATACCATTTGACCCAGTGATCCCATTAGTGGGTATATACCGAAAGGATTATAAATCATGCTGTCATAAAGACACATGCACATGTATGTTTATTGTGGCACTATTCACAATAGCAAAGACTTGGAACCAACCCAAATGTCCATCAACAATAGACTGGATTAAGAAAATGTGGCACATATACACCATGGAACACTATGCAGCCATAAAAATGGATGAGTTCATGTCCTTTGTAGGGACATGGATGAAGCTGGAAACTGTCATTCTCAGTAAACTATTGCAAGGATAAAAAATCCAAACACTGCATGTTCTCATTCATAAGTGGGAATTGAACAATGAGAATATTTGGACATAGGAAGGGGAACATCACACACCAGGGCCTGTCGTGGGGTGGGGGAAGCGGGGAGGGATAGCATTAGGAGATATACCTCATGTAAATGATGAGTAAATTGTTGCAGCACACCAACATGGCACATGTACACATATGTAACAAATCTGCACGTTGTGCACATGTACCCAAGAACTTAAACTAAAAAAAAAAAAAAAAAAAAGACAAAATTGTTACTGCTTTTCTTCCTTCCCAAACCTTTTATAAAAATTCTAACTGGTTCCAATTTGATCAACTCTCTTCCTCTTTTTATATGTTTGCACTTTTTCCCTCTTCTGATTTTTTTAAGTCGTTTCTTTTTCCTGGAATGTATTCCATCTTCTTCTGAACTCACCACAATTCCAACTAACCCTTCAGGGCATGACTTGTCTCTTCTTCTCTATGAAGCCCTCCTAGACTACTCCAAAACAAAGTAGGTCTTCTTTCTTCTGTTTCCATCATAATTACACTTCCCAGTCATTTCAGAGCAATACATGTGTCAAAACCAACATTTGTGAAGGTATGGCTTTATAGTATAAGAAGTCATAATGTTTATACAAAATATTGATATAACAATATTTATCTAGCAGCAATTTGTGGAGCAATATACTTTGTGTGGAGAACTTTTCTAAATGTTGGTTATAAAAGAATGACCAAAGGAGACCAAAAGCCTTGTTTTTCTGGAACTCATGTTTTGGTAAAGTGGATAATCCAAACATACATTATATAAGTAAATGTCATAATATCTTAGAACTTAGAGAAGAAATATATGATGCTTAATTTTATGTGTCAACTTGATTGGACCACGGGTGACCAGACTTTTGGCCAAATATTATTCTAGATGTGTCTATATGGGGTGTTTCTAGCTGAAGTTAACATTTGAATTTGTAGACTGAGTAAGGAAAACAGATTGCCCTCCCCAGTGTGGGCAGACCACATCCAATAAATTAAAGACTTTTATCAACCAACGTAACTGAGTAAGAGAGAACTCCTTCTACCTAACTGCCTTGAGGTAGAACATTGGTCTTTTCCTTCCTTCAAAATTGAACTTAAAAAAATCAGCTTTTCTTGGGTTTCAAGACTGCTGACCTTTGGACTGGAACAGGTACCACCAGCTCTCTTCGTTCTCAGAGTTTTGAACTCATGCTGGAACTACCCACTGGCTTTCCTTGGTCTTCAGTTTGCCTACTGCAGGCCTTAAAATTTCTCAGCCCCTATAATCACATGAGCCAATTCTTTATAATAAATATGTATTTATTACATCTATATATCTATATTTATATCTATATCTCATTGATTGATTCTGTTTCCTTGGAGAACCCTGACTTATACAGAGGTTAACCTAGGGCACTGGGAACCAGAAAGATAAAAGATAGATTGGGTCAGGTCGTGGAAAGCCTTTAATTTACTTCTATTAGGTGGTGTAAACATATCACAAGTTTTTAAGCAGCAGTTTTACACGAAAAAAAATGTTCCAGGAAAATCCTGAGCAAAAGTGGACTAGCATAAGAAAAACCGAGGTAGCGTGGTGATGAAGATGTGACCAGTGCAGATTCAGTGAAAATGGAAATGAGGATAACAGGGCCTGACAAGTCATTGGCTATAGAAGATCAAAAAATAATTCCAGTTACTGGTTTTAATCCTAGGTAAGGGAAAGATAGTACTGCTGACATTAGGAGACTGAAAGGATTTATTTTCTGGTCACAACCCTGATGACCAAAACAAGATCTGGTCTAGACAGGTTAAAGTGAAGAAACTGGCAAGAACCAGCTGATGACCATAAAAGTGATCCCTAGTTTCCCTCATTGTTCATTAGTATAAGACACTCCCACCAGTGCCACGGCAGTTTACAATTGCCACTCCTTTCTTAGAAAGTTTTAAATAACTTGCCCCTCAATTTGTATTGCTTTGCAAGGAGCAGTATTGTGTAGTAAAAGTATTTCCATCTAACATCACTGGCTCATCCTTGAGTTCTTTTTTGGATGAAGCCAAGAACGCTCCTAGGCTAATCCTAATTTGTGGGCTCATCTGTCCTGCATCACTGTTATTTAGTGAAACCATATGACTGAGAAAAATCTCAGAGCAGAGGGAATGGATGAGTTCATATTTGCATATAGCCTGAAAACTGGGAGCCTATAAACCAAGCCTAACCCATCAAATTTTTTTTTAATTCATTTGAAAGGCTTTCTAAAATTTGAATTTCTTTATCGATTCAAAAAAAAAAAAATACAACTCTTTAGTTTTTAAAAGTCTATACTTTTGACATTTTCATATAACATAGCAACTATTAGTGGATTTGAGGATCAGTCACCTTTGTTAGACAAGTTATGGATACTGTCGCTTACTACAGGCCCCTCTCCAAGACTATTCCTGAAACTGAGGCAGAGTCAGGAGCCACCTTATAATTTTTTGCACTTTGTAAATATTTCAACTACAGCTATGGATTGTGCATATACCTTAGATTGTGAGTCCTAAAGGCAGAGCCAGGGTTTTTACAAGCCACTTTAAATTGTGTTTGTCACATGATTCAATTAAAGCTTTAATGGCTATAAAATAGGAAGATTAACTAAACCCAGTCCTGACTGATTTCAAATCCCAGGTATTTAGCAGGTGTCTTATCTTTTTTGAGCCTCAGTTTCTGCATGAGTAAAATGTTGTAATGGTACTACCTTCTCAGAGGGTGGTGATGAGGGTTTTTTGAGCTATTGTACAAAAGATGCTCAATTGTTGTTTCAAACAATGACCAGGTAATGCTAGCCATAATGTAAGGACAGTCAAATCTAACATGTGACTACCTTGTGAAAACAAATGGAAGTAGCAAAGTTATAGTCTCCTAAACTGTAAGTCCTTCATGGGCTCTACTTCTTGAGCAAGTTTTCTTTTGTCCATAAACACAAGCAATAAATAATTGTACTCATTTAAAGATATAATAGAATAGTGTTCCTATCCTAAATCCATATCCATCTCATGAAAACTTCAATATTTAATGGAATGTGGCATTTTAAAGCAGTATACCACTCAACAGTGTAGAAAATGTTGTCACCAAGTTCGTTGACTTGTTTATATGGGTTTATATATATTTATGGTGAATGCCAGGAGCTTTTTGCCTGCTATTTCATTTTATTTGCATATTATGAGCACAATTTAAAAATTCACATTGTGTTTTAGCAAATAAATAACAGATGTGGAAATTCAAAATGAATGTTTTATAGGCAATAAACAGCACTCATATATACACAAATTATATTATTTTATGTACAATAAGAACATTTGAAAAAAATGTTCATATCACCAGGAATAAAATAGATATTACAATATGTATTGAAATACTATTTTAATATTTGCATGAAATGATTGTTGTCTAATAAAAATTTTGCAATACGGGGGGGGTAAAAGAATTCAGAACATCTTAAAACTTGAATAAAAATCATTGTTTCTAATGTACTGTAATTTAATGAAAAGTCATTTTACACTTTAGGCTAACTTCTTTTTTTAAATTGAAGTGAGAGTATGATTGATTTTCCTTCTCTAATGCATTCCTTTCTCTTTGTTACTGAATAGAAGTTAGATGCTCTACATCTGGAAATGAAATTCCATTGTTTGCAAGCTATCTTATTTTCAGGCTTGACTTTAACAGAACATTCAAAGAGATTCTTTTAAAAAGGTGCTGAATCGCAAGGGAATTTAATCTGAGTAGAGGTAGCTGAATTAGACTCATTAGCTTCAATTGGAATTGAACAGCCAACTTGGGAAAGCTTGCCCAAGAGAAAATGAGTACAGCTAGATTTAAGGTAAGGTGTAAGAGAACATCTGAAAGTGTAATGTTATGCAAAGTATTTCAGTATGGCCTATTAGTCACACCTTGAAGCCTGTTTTAAAAGTCTAGACAGACAATAAAAATAACTACAAGAGAAAATAAAGAGAGATTCTGGATGCCTCTGGGAATTTCTTTTAGTGGAGAAATGATTTAAACTAACCATAAACCACCTCTTCCACTTGCAAATAACTTTAGGATGGGTTAATTTTAGTGGAGAAATCACATTTAAATATTTTCTTAAAATGTAGCCAGATTACTCCTTAGAGACTTTATTGCTTTACTTTGTTGTACAACAAGGTACATTAAAAAAAATTCTGGCTCTTGCATTTCTTGCAGTCTTAATCTACTATTATCATATTAGAGTACTCTTGTTGTAGTGTTATGTTATATGGTAGAGAAGGAATGTTCTATAATCTTCTGATTAAACTCAGTCTTTTAGTGAACCTATACCTTGGACTGTGAGCTTTACAAGTGTTCCTCAAATGGTATAACATTTTTTCTCCCACCTCGGAGAGTCGCCTGTGTTCTTCCCTGGTGTAGAGGTCTAATCAATTTACCTGAAATTTTCACTCCTGTTGACTGTGATTTTCCCCGATCTTGGATAGGAAGGCTGGAGGGGACTTAAGTCAGAGGAATTCCATTTTCTCAGGATAAGGTTCTAGCTAATTCTTTTCCTCTGGAAAGTAGGCTTTTGTTATGGAGAAGGACTAGGATCCTTTCACAGTGATAACTCTCTCCCTCTCTCTGCTAGAGCCACAATGAGAGATTCGAGATCTTAACTGTGAGATCTAGTGGCTTTCTGAGAAGAGCAGTCCGGAAAAGGGGCTTCCTCCCAAGATTGCAGCTCAGAAGCTTTTTATTCTCACACTAGTCCTCATCAGTCTATTGCATTCATCGAAGATAGCATTTAAGTATTTATATTAGCTTCTGGCTCTAGCAGTTTCTGCTCCAGATAAGTAGGTCTTGGCTGTGTCTCTTTGGACTCATCTGTCTCTCCACATTTCAGGGTTGCAGGTTGCCCTACGACGTTGGTTCTTTGGGATACAAGATGAGTCACTGATTTTCACTTTTTCTAGCTATTCTTGTAAGTAGGTGGTAAAGACTCTAAGCTTTACGTTTTGAAACTGAAACCAGAAGTAACCCCATTTATTTTAAAATTTTCATCATGATATTTTTCGTACTAATTATTGTGACTCCTTGATCGAGCTTCATATACCAATATTCTTTCCAATTACTAATATTCTTCTCTTCTCTTTGAGCACATTACTTATTATTCCTATTTTAAATTCTTGAATTCCTATTTACTTTTTTTTTTGTAAAACCCGTATTTCTGTTTATTGTCATACTTTCATAGCAGTGATATAAAACATGTGTGTAATGTTTTTTATCCATAAGCTACTCTCACTACCAAGTGTTCCCGAAGGTGGAGCTGGGTATGCTTATCAGGAGAAGATACTGAAACTCAGACTCTGATTTGTACCACATCTTTGAGAAAAGTTGAGGGTTTTGTCTGAAGAAAGAGTACTCTAGATACTAAGTACTCAAATTGCTACCACTATATCATCTAGCTCCATCCCTCAGAGAACTTTGTAACTCCATCCCTCAGAATACTTCCGTAAACTTCAAAAGGTATACCAGTTCATGGCTGGGTGCGGTGGTTCATGCTTGTAATCCCAGCACTTTGGAGACAGAGGTGGGCAGATCACCTGAGGTCAGGAGTTCGAGACCAGCCTGGTCAACATGGTGAAACCCTGTCTCTACTAAAAATACAAAAATTAGCCCAGTGTGGTGGCAGGTGCCTGTAGTCCCAGCTACTAGGGAGGCTGGGGTAGGAGAATCTCTTGAACCTGGGAGGCAGAGGTTGCAGTGAGCCGAGATCTTGCCACTGTACTCCAGCCTGGGTGACTAAGTGACACCCCGTCTCAAAAAAAAAAAAAACAAAAACAAAAAAACAAAAAAAAAAGTATGCCAGTTCAAGTTTATAATCTTGATTTTAATTCACATATTTGGGAGTAGAGAATGGAGAGAAGAAGAAAGAAACTTTCAAGTTTAACTTGTCTACTTGAACCAGATTCTCTCCCTGGCCAAGCTTTGGTGCTGTCTTCTTTTTACTCCAACGCAACCTGGGTGGCCTCAACTGCAGCAACTGTTTTTTGTTATATAGGGGCAGGGTCAAACAACAATATGCCTAAGTTAATGTGGGAGGAACAAAAGAAATGCTCAAAAGCTGCACCCAACATACCCCCTTATGCAGAGCCTCCTGATTTAGACCGAGCATTCTCCCTTATCACTGCTGACTTACTGCCGAAGGGTTTCTCAACATTTGGTGTTAATTTTTCAGAATGCTGCTTTTGTCTCCTTTTTCATCTTTTCTCTAGAGTTAAGCTTTAAACAGTAGGCCAACAGGATAGGCTAGTTCCATTTTTATTCTACATGTCAATTTAAATTTATTGAAATGTAAACCAGACCCTTTATCTAGACTGCCTCAAAATGGGACTTTGCCTCTTTTGCCAGTGCTGATTTATTTCTAAAACATTACTGCTTAAACAATATCTGTCTTGAATAACACGATTCTATATTAAGGTGATGCTACCTTGTAGAAGTCTTTTTTTCTGAAATACAGAGTACTCTAATGGTCAAGGCTCTATCAAATATTATTTATAGAAATCAATTCAATAAATCTATGAAATAAAGAAAACATGAAAGGATGATGCTAATCCTATAAACTACTGTAAAAAAATTTTGCCTTCAACATCGTGTGGTATTTTCTTTTTTAAAATTTTGTTTTAGATTCAGGAGTACGTGTGTGTATGTTATATACATAAATTGTGTGTCACACACAGGGGTTTTGTGTACAGATTATTTTGTCTGGTAATAAGTGTAGTAACCAACACGTAGTTTTTTTAATAATCTCCCTCCTCTCACTCTTAATCCTCAAGTAGGCCCCAGTGTCTGTTTTTTTCTTATTTGTGTCCACATGTTCTCAATGTTTAGCTCCAACTTATAAGGCAGAATATGTTGTATTTATTTATTTGTTCTTGTGTTAGCTAGCTTAGAATAATGACCTCCAGTTCCATATATTGCTGCAAAGGATGTGATCTGATTCTTTTTCATGGCTGCGTAGTATTCCATGATTTATATGTACCACATTCTCTTTACCCAGTCTACTGTTGATGGGCATTTAGGTCGATTCCATGTCTTTGCTATTGTGAATAGTGCTTCAGTGAACAGGTATGTGCATATGTCTTTACCTTAGAACAATTTAGTCCTTTGAGTATATCCCCAATAATGGTATTGCTGGGTTGAATGGTACTACTGTTTATGTTCTTTGAGAAATCACCAAACTGCTTTCCACAATTGCTACACTAATGTACATTCCCACCGGCAGTGCATAAGCATTCCCTGTTCTCCACAACCTCACCAACTTGTTATTTTTTGACTTTTTAGTGATAGCCATTCTGACTGCTGTGAGATACGTATGTATATATGTGTATGTATATGTATATGCTTTAAGGAAGGGGTCCAGTTTCAATCTTCTGTGTGGGCAGCAAGCCACCCAGGTGCCAAGGCAAGAGACCAAGGGCACAAGCTATTCCAGTATAATACAATACATAAAATAAGAATAGTTATACTAGATACAGATAATAGATATAATTATATATGAATATCTTTAATCATTAGTTTGTAGCAATCACTGTTTACTCCAATATTATAATAATCCTTGCTCTACAATTCTAACCTAGGAAAAACCAGGCCATACAGCGATACGAGCTGAAAGGACATAGTGAGAAGTGACCAGAAGACAAGAGTGTGAGCCTTCTGTTATGCCCGGACAGGGCCACCAGAGGGCTCCTTGGTCTAGCAGTAACACCAGCGTCTGGGAAGACGTCCGTGGCCAAGCAGACCGTGGTCTAGCAGTAGCATCGGTGTCAAGGAAAAACACCCGCTACTTAGCAGACCGGGAAAGGGAGTCTCCCGTAAACTCTAAAGGGAGTTTAGAGAAGAGTCTACTCCTCCACCTCTTGTGGAGGGCCTGACATCAGTCAGGACTGCCCGCAGTTATCCGGAGGCCTACCCATCTCCCTGTGATGCTGTGCTTCAGTGATCACGCTCCTAGTCTGCCTTCATGTTCCATCCTGTACACCTGGCTCTGCCTTTTAGATAACAGTAGCAAATTAGTGAAAGTACTAAAAGTCTCCGATATGCAGAAATAATGGTGTAAGCTGTCTCTCTTTCTCTCCTCTCTTTCTCTCTGCCTCGGCTGCCAGGCAGGGAAGGGCCTCCTGTCCAGTGGACATGTGACCCACGTGACCTTACCTATCATTGGAGATGGCTCACACTCCTTACCCTGCCTCTTTGTCTTGTATCCAATAAATATCAGCACAGCCTAGCATTCAGGGCCACTACCGGTCTCTGCGTCTTGGTGGTAGTGGTCCCCCAGGCCCAGCTGTCTTTTCTTTTATCTCTTTGTCTTATGTCTTTATTTCTACAATCTCTTGTCTCCACACATGGGGAGAAAAACCCACCGACCCTGTGGGGCTGAACCTTACACTTCTGCCTATGGCTAACCAGTTATCCCTGCACCATTTATGGAATAGAGGATCCTTTCCACACTGCTTTTTTTTGTCAGCTTTATCAAAGATCAGATTGTTTTAAGTGCGTGACTTTATTTATGGGCTCTCTATTCTGCCATTGGCCTTGCCATTGCCATTGGCCTCTGTGTCTGCTTTTTTGACAGTGTCATGCTGTTTTGGTTACTGTAGCATTGTGGTATAGTTTGAAGTCAGGTAATGTGATCCGTCCAGCTTTGTTCTTTTTGCTTAGAATTGCATTGGCTATCTGGGCTCTTTTATTTTTTTTTGGTTCCACATAAATTTTAAAATAGTTTTTTTTTTTTTTGCTAATTCTGTGAAGAATGTTATTGGTAGTTTGATAGAAATAGCACTGAATCTATAAATTGCTTTGGACAGTATGGCCATTTTAAAAATATTGATTTTTCCTATCCATGAGCATCAAATGTTTTTTGATTTTTTGTGTCATTTCTGATTTCTTATTTTTGTGGATATTGTGAATAGGATTTTGTTTTTGACTTGGCTCTCAGCTTGGACGTTGTTTATGTATAGAAATGTTAATAATTTTTGTACGTTGATTGTGTGTCAAGTTTCAGCTTCCCCTGAAACTAGGGAAGCTGTTTAACATATCTAGGCATTTTGGGGCAGAAACTATTGGATTTTCTGGGTATATATAATCATATCTTCTGCAAACAGAATAGTTTGACTTTGCCTCTTCCTATTTGGATGACTTTTATTCTTTCTCTTGAGTTATTGTCCTGACTAAGGACTTCCAGTACTATGCTGAATGGGAGTGGTAAGAGAGGGCTTCCTTGTCTTGTCCTGGTTAACAAGGAGAAAGCTTCCAAGTTTTGTCTGTTCAGTATGATGTTGGCTATGGGTTTGCCATAAATGGCTCTTATTATTTTGAGGTATGTTTTTTCAATAACTAGTTTGTTGAAGGTTATAAACATGAAAGGATGTTGAATTATATCAAAAGTATTTTTCTGTGTCTATAGAGATGATCATGTGGTTTCTCTTTTTACTTCTGCTTATGTGATAAGTCACATTTATTGATTTGCCTATGTTGAAATGTCCCTGCATCCCAGTGATAAAGCCTACTTGATCATGGTGTTTTAGCTTTTTCATGTGCTGCTGGATTCAAATTGTCAGTGTTTTGTTTAGGATTTTTGCATCTGTGACCAAGGATATTGACCTAAGTTTTCTTTTTTTATTGTGCCTCTGCTGAGTTTTGGTTTCAGGTTGATGCTGGCCTCATAGAATGAATTAGAGAGAAGTCCTTCCACCTTCTTCATTTTATTTTTTAATATTTTCAGTAGGAATGGTACCAGCTCTTCTTCACACATCTCATAAAATTTGGCTGTGAATCCATCTGGTCCTGGGCTTTTTCTGGTTAGTGACATTTTTATTACTGATTCAATTTCAGGACTTGTTTCCGGTATATTGAGGGATTCACTTCCTTCTTGGTTCAATCTTGGGAGGTTGTATGTTTCCATGAATTTCATCTATATTTTCTAGTTTGTGTGCATACACAGTCTCTGAGGGCTTTGTTGTTTTTCTGTGGGGTTGGTGGCAATGTCCTCTTTGTCATTTCTCATTGTGTTTATTTGGAACTTCCGTTTTTTTTTCTTTATTTGACTACTTAGTGGTCTATCAATCATATTAATTATTTCAAAGCACAAACTGCTGACTTCACTGATCTTTTATATGGTTTTTCACATCTCGGTTTCCATCAATCCAGCTCTGATTTTTAGTATTTCTTGTCTTCTCCTAGCTTTGGGGTTGGTTTGCTCTTGTTTCTCCAGTTCTTCTAGGTGTGCTGTTATGCTATTTATTTGAAGTCTTTCTAATTTTTTGATGTGGAGGTTTAGCACTATAGACTTACCTCTTAACACTGCTTTAGCTGTGTGCCAGAGATCACGTTAAGTTGTAACTTCGTTCTTATTAGTGTCAAATAATGTCTCAATTTGTTTCTTAATTTCATTGCTTACCCAAAAGTCATTCAGGAGCAGGTTAATTTCCATGTAATTATATAGTTTTGAGCAATTTTTTTAGTATTTATTTCTATTTTTATTGCACTGTGGTCTGAGAGTGTGTTTGGTATGATTCATTATTTTGAATTTGCTGAGGATTTTTAATATCTATTGTGTGGTTTTTATTTTATTTTATTTTATTTTTTTATTTTAGACAGTCTCACTCTGTCACCCAGGCTGGAGTGCAATGGTGTGATCTTGACTCACTGCAACCTCTACTTCCCGAGTTCAAGTGATTCTCCTGCCTCTACCTCCTGAGTAGCTGGAATTACAGTTGCGTGCCACCACGCCCACCTAATTTTTGTATTTTTAGTAGAGACAGGGTTTCACCATGTTCTCCAAGCTGATCTCAAACTCTCGACCTCGTGATTCACCTGCCTCGGCCTCCCAAAGTTCTGGGATTACAGGTATGAGCCACCGTGCCCGGCCTCTGTGGTTGATTTTAGAGTATGTGTCATGTGCAGATAAAAAAAAAGTATATTCTGTGGTTTTGGGGTACACAGTTCTATAGATATCTATTATGCCCATTTGGTCAAGTGGAGTTCATGTCCAGAATATCTTTGTAAGTTTTCTGCCTTGATGATTTGCCTAATACTGTCAGTAGGGTCTTGAAGTCTTCTACTATTATTGTGTGGTTATCTAAGTCTCTTCATAGGTACCTAAGAAGTTGCTTTATGAATCTGGGTTCTTCTTTATTAAGTGTATATATACTTATGATAGTTGTATGTCATATACCTATATATATATATATAACTATATATGTATATACATACTTATGATACTTATGATACATATATACTTCTCATTGAATTGAACCCTTTACCAAAATGTAATGCCTTTGTCATTTTGATTGTTGTTTTAATGTCTACTTTGTCTGAAATTAGAATAACAACCCCTACTTTTTTCTGTTTTCCATTTCCTTGGTAGTTTTTCTCTATTCCTTTACTTTTAGCCTATGGGTGTCATTGTTTATAAGATGGGCTTTTGAAGACAGCATACAGTAGGGTCTCACTTCTTTATCCAAATTCTCACTCTATGCCTTTTAACTGGGGCATTTAGGCCATTTAAATTCAAGGTCAATATTGATATATGCAGATTTGATCTTGTCATCATGTTGTTAGCTGGTTCTCATGGAGCCTTGATTGCATGGTTGCTTTATAGTGTCCATGGTTTATACACTTAAGGTGTGTTTTTGTGGTGGTGGTAATAGTCTTTTATTTTATTTTCATATTTAGCACTCCCTTGCATACTTCTTATAAGGCAGGTGTGGTGGTAATAAATTATCTCAGCCTTTGCTTGTCTGAAAAGGATCTTATTTCTCCTTTTCACTTACAATGGCTATTTTGGCTGGGTACAACATTCTTGGTTGGAATTTCTTTTCTTTAAGAATGCTGAATATAGGCCTCCAATCTCTTTTGGCTTGTACGTTCCTGCTGAAAGTTCTGCTGTTAGGTTTCCCTTTGCAGGTGACCTGTCTATTCTCTCTAGCTGACTTGAATATTTTTTCTTTCATGCCAACCTTAGAGAACCTGATGATTATGTGTTTTAGGGATGGTTGTCTTGTATAGTATCTCACAGGGGTAGGCTGCATTTTCTGAATTCAAATGTTGACTTCTCTAGCGAGATTGGGGAAATTTTCATAGATGATATTCTCAAACACGTTTTCCAAGTTTGTTGTTTACTTTCCCTCACTTTCGGGAATGTCAATGAGTCATAGATTTGGTCTCTTTGCCAACCCTCACATTTCTCAGAGGTTTTGTTTATTTTTTATTCTTCTTTCTTTATTTTTGTCTGAGTTAGTTTGGATGACCAGTCTTTTAGATCTGAGGTTATTTCCTTAGCTTGGTCTTTTCTGCTGTTAATACTCTGTCAATACTTGTGATTGTATTCTGTAATTCTTGAAGTATGTTTTAAGCTCTAACAGATCAGTTTGGTTCTTTCTTATAATGACTGTTTTTTTCTTTCACTTCCTGTACTGCTTTATTGTAATCCTTACATTCCTTGGATTGGGTTTTGACTTTCTCCTGAATCTTGATGATACTCATCTTTGTTCATATTTTGAATTCTGTGTCTGTCATTTTAGCTGTTTCATCCTGTTTAAGAACCTTGCTGGGGAACTAATGAGGTAATTTGAAGGAAAGCAGATACTAACTTTTTGAGTTCCCGGAGATCTTGTGATGGGTCTTTCTCATCTGTGTGGGCTGGTGTTCCTTTAACTGTGGTGTTACTTGTGTATAGTCAGTTGACTTTGTTTCTGGATGTTTGGAGGGTCAAGGCTTTATGCAGAGTCTTTAGTTGTAGCTGAATTCTTGTCCTTGGTTTCATGAGGGGGTATATGAGCAAAGTATTTTTGGTGTTGAAGTTTGGGCTATGATCTGATATTTTCTTAAGTTTAAATTTAAACAATTTATGTGCACTGTATTCCAATTTATTTAGCAAATGACACTTAAAATAATTTTTGTTTTCCAACATTACACATAGATAATAGAATTCCTCAGTCAACAATATAAAGGTTCTAGTAAGTCTCACTTTATATGTTGAATATAATAAACATATCAAAATATTTCTAATAATTAACATTAGATAAAATAATCATCTTTTAAATTTAATAATTGCTTTAGTCTTCTCTCAAAATTTTAGATACCCGTAACCTCTTTAAAAACCATAATTAACTATTCTGTTATTAATGAATACAATAAAAGACAACAGTTTTAATAGGTTTCTGGTATTTAGCTTTGCATATATTGTAGTGCTTTACTGCTTACTAGAAGAGATGGTCTGTGATCTCATTTCTGTTAAACTTCACAAGTTTTTCGTTCTACATTTTCATAACTATTCTTGATCAAGAAATTCAATTGTTCCAATTAGTGGGAGAAAAATGGAAGAATGTAAAAACAAATAGTTAAAAAGAGTATCTCTTAATTTACAAAGGTCTCCCACCTATTTCTCAGAGCAAGAAACTTCAGAAAATAAATCCAGTGCTAAATTTCCCTGTTGATTCTCTACTAGATTCACTACTATAAATCAATTATGTTCAAGCACATGTCTGAAAGATGATCCTATAAGATGAAAGATTAAAGAATGAACCATTTTCTAACACACTTGAGAGAGTTTTAACAGTTAAATTTTATAATCTAAGGAAGGATGGATGTTGAGAGTAAAAGGAAAAAATAGTACCCAGTTTATAAGCAAATGCTTTAAACTGGTTTTATTTAACTAAGTTTTCATGTCATTATAAGAAAGATCTAACTAAAAAAAGTAAGTCCATAAAATTTCACATACAAAATAGAAAATTGTGGATTAGGCTTATTCCCTTTAGCTAAATAATTCAATTAGCTATCATTTTCTTTTGGTTATGATTTAGTGGTACAATATACATTGCCTATGATCTTCATTTATTCCTTGAGCTTCTACTATATCTCAAATAAAGCCCTGAGAATTTAAAAATGAGTATGTCAATGTATTTGAGGTCCATTGATTGAGGCAATTAAGCAAATGGGTAATATTGAACTAATAAAAACTATACAAAAATATGGCCTTGTCATTAATCAGGTTGTGATAACAAACACTCCCAAAGCCTTCTGCAAAGTTAACAGTAACAATATTTCTCTCAAGTTGATGATGTAACATTAAAGTGTCATAATTATCCGCTTTTTAAAAATCTTTAAATTTTTTAATTTTTTTCTTTTTCGGAGACAGGGTCTAAGTCTGTCACCAACCCTGGAGTGCAGTGGCACAATCATAGCTTACTGCTGCCTCAAATCCCTAGGCTCAAATGATCCTCCTGTCTTAGGCTCCCAAGTAGCGAGGAGTAAAATTATCCTCAAGTAACTACTGCTTTCTTATCAATAATGTCCCTGACCTTGCTTGATATATCTCTATTAAGAATACTAAGATACTCAGTGCGAACCTTTCCCTGCCTCACAACAGCAACAAATCCAGACCTTATTTCTGCAAAACATCTGGACTCCTCAGAAATATTTACCGCCAGACCAACATATATAAAAAAACCCTTTTTTACTACATCAGATGTCCTATGGCTCCCATAGACAATGTTCTCCCTCGTTGCAACAAGTAAATAAACTTAATTTTTTGCTTTAAAATACATTTTATTGCCTATATTTAAGATATACAACATGACTCTCATGTTCCTTGCAGGATTATTCACAATAGCCAAAATACTGATTATAACCTAGGTGTCCATCAATGGATGAATGGGTAAAGAGACTAAGGGAAGGCTTTGCTACTAGGTGATATCTGAAAAAATTCTAGCTATACTACCTGAAAGAATAGTAATATGGATAGCTACAGTGCTAATAACTGTCATTCACCAAATGCTTTATCTGTGATCTGTACTGTGTTATACAAAGAGGGTTTATATGTTCTTAATCCTCATGAGATAGTTATTATTATGGTGTCTTTTGTAGAAATGAGAAAATGAGGTTTTTAAAGGTTAAATATTTTATATTTGTTCAAGGTTACAAAGAGAGATGAAGTCAGGACCTCAAGTTAACTTTCTTCTTACCAGAGTCCACATGCCTTTTCAATGTTAATATCAAACATTATATACAACTAATGACTTCACTATCTAGAAGAACCTTTACAATGCTGTTTTTTAAAATATGTACTAATATTTGAAAAAGAAATTGACTGCTATGCATTTCCAGATCAAGGGGATATGGTTTAAATGAGGAGATTTTTTGCTTACTGTCAAAAAAGGGTAAAACTAACAGCACCCAGATAAGAAGTCTGAAAAGGAAACAGAAAAATGAGCACTGGGGAATAGTGAGGGAGGGTAAATGTCTGTGTGTGTGTTATTGGAGGGTTTCCTACAGTCCCCAAAGTAAATCATTAGACAAAACAAAAAGTAAACTTCACCTATTTAAGGGAAGTTATTTTTCTAGGACAGCATTTCTACAATTGGTTTCCCAGAATACTCTTTCAATGAGATACTAGGGGAGGGGATGTGGGAAGAAAGAAGTGAATATTTCTCGGATTAAATGCACTTGGCAAATACAATGCACCATTAGCTATTCACAGATCTCATAAACACATTAAAGCTTTCAAAAATTTTAGTTAATTTGATATAACTGAACTTGATGTAACCCAGTATTTAACAGCCATTCCATAATTTTTCAGAGTTGGTGGTGTTAGTTACTGCAAATACACTTTGAGAAATGTTGGTTTATGGACACAGGAATATGTTCAGAGATAAAGAAACAAATACAAAATTCTAATTCTTCTTTTTAATCAAAGAAAGGTTTTAATTCACTTGTAATTTTCTAATAAATGTAGCTTTTGAAAAATGTGCTTGAGGTTTAATTTTTGTAAATTGCATATTTAGGCAATAAATGCCTCTGATAAGAGCTAGAGATTTAATAAAAATGGGCCCCTTCTGGAATAAACAAGGAGTAAATTAGTAAATGTGCTGTGTTCACCCCTCCTGAGGACAGAAGGCTGGCTGTAACCAAAACCTACACAGACACTCAAATTACGGTTCTACACGTTACAATACCATTTTATAGTGAAATATGATACAATTCATGATAAGTTCATCTGATGTATTTATTAATCCTTTATAAAATTCTCCTTGACATGAATTTTGGATTCCAGTGCAGGCCTGAATTTCACAGACATTAACTCTATTAGGGAATCCTGTGAAAAGTTAACAGAAGGATTTATCTTAAGTGGTACATTGGGAAAATTTCATTTTCTTCTAACTGCAGACTGGAAATGAAATGATAGTGCTATATCTTAAAATAAGTCAATGGAAAAAGAGGACATATAAAAGAATTATTTTCAGTGGTTTCAATTCAAATTTAGATAAACCATAACTGAGTATGCCTTTGTAGTATGCACTTAAGTTTATGAACTAGTAAATATACATTCTAATATTAAAGTAGAAGTGTTATGATTTTTCCAAATGGGTGATTATATAAAGTTGTAGATTATTATTTTTTTCATTAGTTTCTCAGTACTTAGATTTGGCTAGTGCTTAACAATTTCCTTTTTCTAAAAAACAATAAGAATGAGTTGGCAGGAGCTCCTGTGCCAAATGATTATTTAAATACTGTTTTGAACTGTGTAAAAGCACAGGAGACAGGGGCCTAATTTCCTCCAGAATGTATATGTAGGGCACAGAGAAAGCACTTGGAATATGACTTTAATTACTTAGATAAAATTCACTTAAGTGATATTTGTGTGTGTGTATATATTCGCATATATATATATAAAATATACACTTATTATATGTGTGTATGTGGTGAATGTATGTACATGTGTTGCATATGTGCATATATATGTCTTTATATGTGTGTACACATGCACACATACACAAACACAAGTATATACAGAACTATATTTTCTCTATGTCATGGCGCCCAAGTACATACCAATGATAAACAATCTTATCTCATCATTGAACTTATCTCAAGGGTGGGCAATTTAACATGGACAGTGAAAGCTTTTTATATATTGCTTAAAATACAAGACCAAATGTAAATCCAGTGTATATCTGTCACAGGTGCCATTTTCATAATGAATATTAATCTAAAATAAAATCAAGAATATATGATTTTATAAAGAACTTTCATTTAATTTCACATTATTTGGGATTATTTTACTATTTAATTGAAAACAAAAGGCTGGGGGCGGTGGTTCACAAATGTAATCCCAGCACTTTGGGAGGCCAAGGCGGGCGGATCACAAGGTCAGGCGTTCCAGGCCAGCCTGTCCAACATGGTGAAACCCCGTCTCTACTACGAATACAAAAATTAGCTGGGCTTAATGGCATGTGCCTATGGTCCCAGCTACTTGGGAGGCTGAGGCAGGAGAATCGCTTGAACCTGGGAGGCAGAGGTTGCAGTGAGCCGAGATTGCACCACTGAACTCCAGCCTGGGTGGCAGAGTGAGACTCCGTCTCAAAAACAAAAAAAAAAAAAAAAAAGAAAAAAAGAAAGAAAAAAAAAAAGAATCATTTTTAACACATTTCTGAAGTGAAAGGTCATTTTTCTGAAATTTTATGAAACAAATCATTAACGAGTATATAGATTTCAATGGAGCATGGTGATTAAATTAAATTTCTTAAGTACATTGTCTTTTGCCAGCAACGTATTAGATACAGAAAGGACAGGGGATTTAAGCAATTCAGAATGCTTTTGACAAGGTATTTCAATGACTGGCAATGAAGTAAGTTTAAGGACAAATAAGTAAAACATGCATAATTAAATTCTCACTAAGAATACAAAATGTTACATAAATCTGAAATAAAATTTCATAGAAGATAAATAGCTGATACCATTTCAGAGATGCTATTAACAATTGTAGTAAAGAAAATTTGAACTTGTTGGGAAAGAATAATAACAGGCAAAAGAGAAAATTATGTAGTCTATGTGGAAGGCATGAGCTGAGCTGCTGTCACATAAAGGAAAGGACAAAAAGTCTTTCTATGAAGACAATGAGCATTACAGTTACATTCTTTATATTTATTTGAAGAGAAGTTACTGATGGTAGAAACATAAGGTACATTGCAAGACGCATTGGAAGAGGAGGAAAAAGCACTGGAATGGAATTTGTGAAGACCAGAGCAGGCTGTCCGTAACCTAAGAAATATGTGGTAAGGAATTAGACCAGGATGGTAATTCAACAAGTAATTAGGAAAGGACCCTGAAAGCTAAAAGGAAGAAGATAGATTATCTAGGGATCTTTAGATTTAAGGAATGACCATGTGATGAGTTCCTTGGGTTTTATTTTTGTTTTTTGTACGCTATATTGAGCTGGGTGCTAAAATCTGCAAACCTGAACAACCAACAAGTATAGAAAAACAAAAATGAAACAAGAAAATTCTGCAGTCTATGATCGAAGAGGCAGGCCGGCAGGGACTATATGGGAAGATCCATTACACAATACCCACCTAGGGTAGCAGTAACAGATCTGCAGCAGCAGCACCAGGGACCTGCCCACACCTGGGGCAATGATGAGCCAGATTTACAATTGCACCAGCCTAAGCCGTTTTGGAAAAAGACTCAGCCGTGCTCACAACCAGTGGTACTGGCAAGCCTGATATGTTAGCACCAATGTCACAAAAGAACTGGTGCCTTCTAGCCCTCTAATGATGACAGCAAATGACCTACATCTATTTTTTTCTTGAACTTCCCACCCATTAGCACTGGACAACCCAGATAGCACTTGTTGGAATGAACAGGAGCCCCAGCAGCTTCATAAGAATGAAGCAGGCCAGAAAATTATTGCAAGACCTCTGAAACTACAGTTCATAAAAATAGATTTACATGCTAAGCCTAAATAGGGTAGCTAACTGCTAAAATAAAATATTTAAATAGGATCAAAAATTTCTTAACATAATGTACCAAATGTCTAAAGTACAGTTTAAAATATTCTGTTTTTATGTATATACTTGTTTTATCTTTGTATATTTTGTATATAATATGTTTATATATAGAGAGGTATCTAGCTATATATAGGTTTATATTATGGAAATTTATATCTACATATATAAAATACCAAGAATCAGTAAAAAACATAAGTTGAATGAGAAAAGACAATCAACTAATGCTAAAACTATCAGATGTTGAGATTGTCTATAAAGATTTTTAAAGCATCCCTGTGGTTCTGTTCATTTGTAATTGCTTGTTGCTTCAACAATTATAAATTATCTTGAAGCAAATGAAAAATAGACGAAAACTCAGCATAAAAAAAAAAAAAAGAAAAAAGAAACCAAATGGAAATTGTGGAACTGAAAAATAGAGTAGAAAAATAAACCTGCCAGATGGGCTTAATTAAACAGTGGCTATGACAAAAGATAGCATCAGGGAACTTGAGGACAGACAAATAGATTTTATTCGATCTAAACAACAGAGAGAAAATTGATTGAAGAAATGAGCACAGCCTGAGGGACTTGTGAGATAATAACAAAAGGCTGAACATTTTATTATAGAAATCTTAGAAGGGAGAAATAAATGAGTAGGACTGAACAAATATCCAAAGGAATAATTGAACCCTTCCCAAATTGGAAAAAGACATAAACTTACAGATTCAAAAAGCTTAGTGAACCTCAAATAGAGTGAACCTGAGGAAATACACATAAAGACATATCCTGATGAAACTTAAAAATGAAAGACAAAACAAATTTTTTTTTTTAATGACCAAAGAGCAATGCCACCTTTAGAGAGGAACACCAACTCAAATAACAGTACATTTCTCATCTGAAATCATGGAAGCCATAAAAGTGGTAGAACATTTTAAGTGGTGAGAGAAAAGAACTGCCAACCAGGCATCACATATTCAGAGAATAATCCATAGCAAGGCATTGTAGCAGCAGGTGAAACAGTGAGAAGACTGTAATAATAATGCAGGAGATAAATTATGATGCATCTCGAGGTCTGGATTGTTATTTTATTTCTACAGACCACTGCTTAGTGTTACTTAGAATCAAATTATATACTAATTAGATGTTAGAGCATACTTGGAAATAGACATGAGTTTGTATTTACTATTTGTTAGCTTTCAACCTATAATTCAGAGAAAACATAGTAGAAATAGCAAGAAAAATATGTGACAGATTTTAAAGGAACACAAGTTTAGATAAAAAGAATTTTCCTAGAAGTATAAATAATCACACAGAAAAAAAATCATTAGAGGTTATTCAACAAAAGATGGGGGTAATTGCATCAAAACTGGAGCTAATAGAAAAAAATACTTTAAATTTCATATATTTAGTATTTAGATTCTTCCTAATATAAAAGTTATTTCTGAGTTAGCGACTATTCTCTAATTGTACATATCATAATAAATATATCAATATTTAAAGCTCTCACTGATAAAATAAATTAAATATTAAAATTGTACATCAATTCATTCTTTTGCAAATTAATAACCACAAATTCCATGTGTATCATGTGTGTACAACAATCTAAAATGCTACCAGGATTTTTTTATAACTTATTTTAAAAGTTAAAAAGGGAATAATTTGATTAAATTTACAAATAAGTAGCACATATTTGTATCTTATATAAGACAGTTAATCCCTCAGAACATCTCTTTTTCATCAGTTTAAGCTTGTAGTTAATTTCTGGATTTGAATTCTCTGAGACAATATACCTGTATTCAGATTTTTTAATGGAAAATTTTAATGTTTCGGAGAGGATATTACATGTATAGATCATAGAATCTTCACATCCTGATGCTTGGGATTATGGAGTTCCATTGGGACTAAATCTTCATATATACACAGACAACACAGATGGAAAACTAGCCCACACTTTAAAGGATGAGATTTTTTTTGCAAGTATATTTATGACAGAAAATTTTTTAAAGCTTATTGTTAATATAATTGATAAATAGATTAATTAAACATCAATAAGACTTTGAATCTATCTTATGTTATAATTCAGCAACAAAATAAGTATAGATCATTATTTATCTCAATATAAAATTATCTTAGAAAATATATATTTCTTAAAGCTTACCACATTAAAATAACATGGTGATGGAGTTTATATTAAAATATTTTAAAAACATAATTGAGGTACATTACAAACAATTGAAATGATCCATGATATATAAGCTAAATGGCAACTATCTACTTAACTGGATATTCTATCACATTTAATGAAATTAAAGAAGGATCAAATACTAGCTCAGATTAATGATATAGTCTTTCATTGTGCTGTATTCACAAGGTCACTTCCCCCTGTAATTTAATTTTCCTTACTTCATTCCTGAACCCTGAAAATGTTTAATGGAATTTCCACATTCATTTATGAGCTGGGAATTATCTCTCTTTGGAAGCTTTGAAACCACTGACTGATTATACAGGAAAAGAGTTTAGCATTGATAAAGAGCAATCATTTTCAAGTCTGTATTTTAGTTCTTCCTGTTGGTGTCCAATACAAAGTTTGTATTCACATGAAACGCTTTTTAAAAGTTGTTTTACATTTGTATGTTCAGAATTTTATCAAAAACAAAATTCTTCTAACCACACGTCAGAAATATTTATGGAAATATTTGTTCCATATGCACTTTATTAAGCAACTATCAAATTCCAGGTAAGCATTGCATTGTATACTTTGTTATAATTCATTTTTGTTTTGGCAAGATTCTCTTTGTCTCTCTGCCCTTCATTAGTTCAATACTCAAATGCAGATGGGTTAGAGTTTTCAGTATTTGCTTGAGTAGGTGGGGACTAGGCAATGGGATTAGGAAATAATAGTATCCAGATAATTTGTTAATATTTGCTCAGTTGTGTAAATGTGTCATTATATTTACTTTTTGCTTCTTATAAGAGTATATACTGACTGAAAAATGTTGTTTTGCATTAATAATGTGACTCTGCATTTCATGCAACTTAATATGTTATTGCATTATGGTAGATTTAGTGCTTTTTATATTCTGTTCTTTCTGATAAAAGAAAAATATTTTATAAACTGACTTTTCCTTATAGGTTATCTCATATAAACTGGGTCCCAGAGTACCAGAGCACTAAAAATAAAAAATGTTATTTACACTTATTTGATAAAATATCCACTTGTAATTGTTTCATTTAATTATATTTTTTATTTGTTGAAGAAAGAAAATGTTAGTGTAATCTTATTAGGTTATGAGTCAATATTTGCTTCCATAAGAAAAAGTCTCAATAATAACATTATTATTATAACTCATTTTGTGAATTAATGACAACGTTGTACTAATATTTCCCTGAAGTCCAGCTTTTCTGTTTTATTATTGACAATCTTAAAAAAAGACTTGCACAATGCCATACAATTTTACAAAAGTAAATATTCAAGCATATGAAAAGCTATCTCATTTTTTTCTAACCTAAAGGAAAGATAAATTATTTTTACCACTCTAATACTTTATTTTTTTTATAAAGACCAGGTCTACTCGCTTCACATTTCACTGGTCTCAACCACAAGTGATAGTGACTTATTATTATGCTAGCAATTACTAAATTTTTCCCTGTTAATTCATACTAAAATGCAGAAAGTGCAGTCACAATATTGCTCCTGAACTTTTTACCAGGTACCAGGAAGCAAAATATAAGTTAAAAGTGAATTGCGTTAAATATATTCTCACAAATCAGAACAATTTCTACTTCAGTTCTAGACAGTATAAAGTAAAGGTGTTATATGGTGAGGGCATAGGCATCCCAAGCTAACAGTGCCTCACCGTTAGTGTTGTCCAACATCATTGCATTTTTTAATCTTCTTTTCCTAAACTTTTTATGTCAAGAGAATGATTTATGGTTCTAAGTTACACACTCCAGGATGAAATGCTATACTTTAATTTCTGTTACTGACTTTGAGATATAGATATATAAAGTGTTACCAGGCACTAAAATTTCAATTTGCTTTTTATTTTCCACAAGGGGATGAGAAAGTATTGAATTCCCATGTTACTTAGTAATTATTTAAATATAATTCATTGAGGTACACGAATATGATTCAAAAATATGTTAAAAGTAAAGAATTATCAGATCCAATATTCTCAAAATTCTAGATCTTCTGAATGCATTTTTCACATAAGTGAAAATAGAACATCAATAAAACAGTTAGAAAACATTGAAAACTAGATGGAAATGGCAAAAAAGAAAAAAAGTCAAATTATTTTCCTCTTCCTATCATTATTTACAATTGAAAAACAAAAATAATCATTTGTAATTTTAAAAATACCCATTTTAATAGAAAATATTTGAGTGTCCTGTTTAATAGATTAAATTACCATGAGAATAATTATTTGATCAACTTCAGTGTGAATCTATTTATCGATACATTTATTTATGCAAAAACGCTTATTTTAAATATGAAGGCAATCTAACAACCTACTAGTAAAGACCAAAGAATTAAAATTACTGGCTTTGTAGAATTTAAAAATTTAAAATGTTTTCTTGCTGATACTTCCAAGTTTGGAATATTGTCCTCTAATACACTGATCTCTAGCTTCACATACAGTATTTGTTTCCTATGGCTTCTTTCACAAATTACCAAAAATGTATTGGCTTAAAACAACATAATGTATTATCTTAGAGTTAACATCAGAAATTCATCACCAATCTTGCTGGGCTAAGGATCAAGGAGTTGACAAGGCTGTCTCCCTTTTTGGAGGCTAGTAAATAATTTGTGCTTTTGCTTTTTCTATTTACTAGAGGCTGCCCGTATTCCTTGGCTCTTGAGCCCCTTCCTCCATCTTCAAAGTCAACAACATAGCATCACTCTGATCCTGTTTACATTCTCATGTCTCTTTCTCTGATTCTTCTTTTGCATTCCTTTTTCACTTTAAGGACTTTTATGATTACATCAGGCCTACCGGATAATCCAGGATAACCTCCCTATTTTAAGGTCAGTTGATGAGCAACCTCAATTCCCATTTATCAAATAACATATTCATAGGTTCTAGATATTAGAATGTGGACGTTTTAAGGAATCATTTAAAGGTCCAATAGAGAAGAAAGGAAAACCAGTAAAACAAATTCCAAAAGATTAATGCAAAGTAGATGGAAAGGAATCATCTCACTGATGTATAGATTACATGCAATCATAATAAAATTTCTAGCCAGTAATTCTGATGCAAATGAAAAGAATTTCTCAAAATTAATATGAAAATAATTTCAAATTAATATAAACCATAATGTAATATATCAAAAATTTTCATGGAAATTTAAGAAACTTTACCCTAATACAATTCTTTTTGGTGTAGTTTAGACAATTTTTACTATAATAATATGTATTATTTACTCCACATCTAATAGTTAAATATGGTAGTAACTATTAATTTTATGTGATATTCCAGCATTCATTTTTATATGAAAAGCAGTTTAATATTGAATATATGTGTATTTGTATACAAGTAATAATTTATATCAAGAATCCTAGAATTCTAGAGCTATAAAATATCTTAGAAGTTCTTTTTTTTCAGTTTTCCCCAGGCTCTCCATTCTGAAAAACTAGTATCATTTAATGATATATAATTATTGGTGTTTTTTGTTTGTTTGTTTTTTGCTTGCTCTGTTGTCCAGGCTGGAGTACAGTGGCACAATTTTGACTCACTGTAGCCTCCACCTCCTAGGTTCAAGTGACTCTACTGCCTCAGCCTCCCAACTAGCTGGGACTACAGGCATGCACCACCACGCCTGGTTAATTTTTGTATTTTTAGTAGAGACAGGGTATCACCATGTCGACTAGGCTGGTCTTGAACTTCTGACCTCAAGTGTTCTGCCCACCTTGGCCTCCCAAAGTACTGAGATTACAGGCATGAGCCACATTGTTCATTTTTATAAGCTCAAATTTATTATATTTAGGAAAGAGTGATTTTACAAAGTTCAATGATGGACTTCACTTCTTTAATCTGCTAATATATATTTTGAATTTGCAAAGAAGAATAATAGTTTCCAATATTTTCAAGTCTCATTTTACTATCAAACATCCTATGGATCTAATGTGATAAACACACACTTTGAGAATTTTTTCTCTACAGAGTGCCCAATAACAAATACCTTGTCCATTTCAAAATGTTCTTCATAGAGTTATCTGACCTTAAGTGAGCAATTCTCATTTATATGTGACATAGCAGAGATAGTTGCCTTACACATTCCATGATACAGCCAATGCAAGGAAAATTTGCAAAATGAAGAAATTAACTGCAGCACCATCAATCTTTTCTAAGTCATATTCTTCAAACATGCAACTTCTCAATAAGTTAAGCTAATCCAAAAAAAATAATTTTAGAAAATTTATAAGATCTGAAAAATATCAATCTTCCATTAAAGTTATTAAGTTGAGGAAAATACTTTCCCTTTAATGTTTACTAACCAAATCTGAAATAATATTTCAGATTTTTCTACCCATCATTATGCTATTCCACTCTTCTATCCTCCATATGCAGTTTCAGATGTTCTCTTCTTCCTTCCTATACTTTCTTTCACAAAAGAGATCTTTTAACTATTGCTTCTTATTGATTATTACAAAAATAAGGTTTTTACTAACACTTAATTTTGGCTGTGTTTTCTACAGTAATTTGACATTTATCAGAACAGATGAAATATACATTTAGGAAGAGGCTAAATTCATTTTATATCATGCAATCAAAAATATCTTCACTTACTAGTTAGATGGATTGTACCTTGTTTGACTACATAAGTAAATTGTTTCCATGTCATTGTCTATTTTTCAGGCACTAAACTATGCATTAGGAAACCTGGTGCTTGTCACATAAAAGGTACATCAATAATACCTGTTGATTTCTGAATCATACTGATCTAATTATAACAATTTTTTCCTTCAGAGATAAGTGAATATACAGGAAGCACACAGTCTTTCCTAATAAATATTTACTAGTGAATATCCTTTTGATTTTAGATTGTCTTATAAGATGCACAAAATAACAGCTGTTTGGTGAAATAGACATTAACTCTGAGAAACCGCAGTTCAAACAAACCTCCCTTAAGCTAATCCAATAAAAATATCTAAAGAAACAATAGGCATAATACATTGTTGGCAAGAAAGAATATATTCAAAAAATCCCTTAATATCAAACATTTTCAAATAAAGCAGTGTTTTAAGAATTTTTCCTTTAAAGATGCAGTTCTAACACTCCCTCACCGATAATAATCCGTCCAGAGGACTTAACAAGTGCTCTGATCTGTTCAGGCACTTAAAAAGTACCCTGAGAACCTCTGATTCAAATAAAGAACGGAGTTACTGAGAGTTTTCCTAAGTTGGTTTCAGAATAATTTCATGCTGTTTAATAAATACACTTTTCAGTTTGAGTACACATTTACAAACATAGATTTATAAGTATAGTTTAATGTGTATCTCATAAATTTTGAGTCAGAAATAAATTTATGTGTCTAAGAGAACTAAGTCTACATGATAAATTAAAATTTTAGAATATCTTGAAATGATGACAGATATTATTCATTAATTTCATTTCTGCTATTATGGGAAATATATCTAAGAGTGATAGATTTGTGTTTCACAAAACTATTAATACATGTCCCAAAAGTTTAAAATATCCCAAGATGCCTGTCTTTATGTGCATACAGAGTTCTCCACAAAATCAAAATTTAAGTACAAAATTCAATTACAGATACTAGTTTTCATTTATTTAAATATAGCACATGCTAAGTTGGTGTAAATGTAATTGCAGTTTTTACCATTAAAAGTAATTAGCAAAAACCGCAATTATGTTTGCACCAACCTAATATATAGAAGTCAATATATAACACAACTAAGAGACAGATATCTTATCACAAAATTACATATAAAACAAATTTATGCCATAAATATACTTGTTAGTTAGTGAATGTGTATAGCACAAGAAAACCTTCTAATATGTAATATTTACAAAGTCACAAGGTTAAAAATAATTTTAGAAAATTTATAAGATCTGAAAAATATCAATCTTCCATTAAAGTTATGAAGTTGAGGAAAATACTTTCCCTTTAATGTTTACTAACCAAATCTGAAATAATATTTCCTAATTTAATATCTTTAGAAATTTTTCCATAAGCTTATATGAATAATATATAAAATTAATGTAGCTAAGAATAAATTATGAATTGAGTTTGAGCTATAATAATTTCCTCAGCAAATTTTAATTTGCTATATTTTCTTTTTTTTTTTTTTTTTGAGACGGAGTCTCGCTCTGTCGCCCAGGCTGGAGTGCAGTGGCCGGATCTCAGCTCACTGCAAGCTCCACCTCCCGGGTTTATGCCATTCTCCTGCCTCAGCCTCCCAAGTAGCTGAGACTACAGGTGCCCGCCACCTCGCCCGTTTTTTTTTTTTCTTTCTTTCTTTCTTTCTTTTTTTTTTTTTTGTATTTTTTTAGTAGAGACGGGGTTTCACCATGTTAGCCAGGATGGTCTTGATATCCTGACCTCGTGATGCGCCCGTCTCGGCCTCCCAAAATGCTGGGATTACAGGTTTGAGCCACCGCGCCCGGCGCTATATTTTCAATAATGAAAAAGTAACATGTTATAATGTTTTAAAACTTTTAAAAGTTCTTTCCTTTTAATTTTATCATTTAAATAGTTATAATGGATAAAGCAATTTTTATTCCTTCACTCCATAGTATTAAAAAGGAAGCTCACAGAATATATATGATTTTGCTGAGATCCACAGCTAGACTTCCTTTATAACCTCTTGCCTGAACAATATATTCATTCATAATAATTTTACAGTGATTATCCAGAATGAGAAATTAAAATGATAGATGTTTTATTGGAAAAATACATTCGTATTTTTAAACCCTCATTATATTGGTTTTCACCTGGGCTACAGAAAGCTGGAAGCAGTGTGATTTCTACTCCATTTAAGAGAAAAAGTCAGATAATCTACAAAATCAATCTACACGAGTATCTGTAAAAACTTTAATGTTAACATGGTACTCGATAGTAAAATATTGAAAAAAATTCTTGAAATCAGGAAAAAGGCAAAGATTCCAATTTTTACTGTTTTAATTAATGATTACAAAGCAGTTCCCAGCCAATGTGAGAAGATGATAAATAAATAGACATAAGGATTGGAAAAAAACTAAATATAATCCTGCTAATATTCACAGATGACATGAATATAAACAAAATTCTAAAAGTGTCGAGAAATGGACAATTAGAATTAACAGGTTAATCCAGGGAGGCTTCTAGGTATATAAAATTAAGGTATATAAAATAAAAATAAGGTATATAAAATTAAAATATATAAAATAAAAATAAGGTATATAAAAATAAAATCAGCCATATTTTAATATACTGGGAACAGACAAATAGATACTTATATTTTTAAAGTGATAGCTTTTACAATAGGATTGGAGAAAACCCAGAATTTACTAAAATAATCTAACAAAAGTTATACAAGAGTTTGTTACCAAAGGTGATTGGAATAACAGAATAGAGGATTGTGAAACACATCCACACATAAATGGTCACTTGAGATATGACAAAGGCGAGAGTGTAGAAGTAAAGAAGAGTTCCTTTTTAATGAATAGTGCTGGATCATTTGGATAGTTATATGGGATATATGTAAAAGAACCACAAACAAAAATCAATTCCATATGGATTTCATGTATAAATATAAAATATTTCTACTTTAAAGAAAGATGTAGGAGAACATCTTTATGTACTTGTAGTAAGCAAGAATCTTCTTTTTAAAAAGGGCATAAATTGTGCTAAGAAAAATGATACAATAGTCCATATTAAAAGTAGGAACTTCAGTTCATCAAAAAACAGTAAGAAGGTAAAAAGAGTAGCCTATAGAGTTATAGAGTGGGAGAATATATGTTTGATGGGCACAGTTCCAGAACATGTAAACATTCCAACAAATCAACAGAAATAAAAGATAGCTCAATGGACAATGGATGATTGTAAGTTTCAAAATAAAATATCCAAATAAAAAATTGTATAAAATGTGTTCAATGTAATTAAATATGCAATTAAATTATACAAAATAAAATCACAATAAACCTTCACTACCTCCACTAGAATGAATAAAATGGAAAAAAATTGGGATATAGTTTCAGAATGAGTTGGAGCAACTGGAACTCTCTGGTTCTTCATATGCATGTGTTTTGAGCTAGCAAGTACACATGTGGTTATATATCTGATCTGAAATCTGATCACATTCACAGAACCACTATTATAATACTCAAAACATAAAGACCAGCAGAATCCTTTTCAATAACTATAATGAATAATATCACAAAGATGATATTAATATTCAAGCTTGCAAGAATTCATGTTTCTCATAGGAAAAGTTGAATAAATAAGTAGATAGTCATTTTTGAGAACAATCTAGAAATACATATAACAATGAATGTATTATTCCTTGGTATATCGTCCAAATTGACTTTCCTATATGGGTTCAAAAATATGTATTTTAAAGGGTGTTCTTGCATATCTATTTGTAGCAGTGGAAAAATGGGAGAATACAGAAATATATCACTGAGCATAAATTTTACTAAGAAAATGAAAAATATAGTAAAATTTTTCAATAAGTATAGACCTCAAAACTTATAAAAATTATAAAAATGAGGTTATACACAAGTTAATCTATGTACATTTTTATGTATACATAAACATATAAACGAGAAATTGAGTGGACATAACTTAGCAAAAAAGAATGAAGGATAGTGGAATGTGATTATAATACTGGAATAAACAAAATATTAACGGTAATAATTATTTTAAAATTCGATGAATATAAGACTTCACTCAGATTGATTACAATAGCATGCCATAAGTAACTAATAAATAGATAAATTTAAAGAAAAGGAAAACATTATGGATAAAGTGATTTTATAACAGGTATGTCTCAGTTAAAACACTGTTTATCAACCAGACGTGGTGGCTCATGCCTGTAATCCCAATGCTTTGGGAGGTTGAGCTGGGAGGATCCCTTGAGGCTAAGAGTCAGAGACCAGACTCTGTGACATAGTGAGATCCTATCTCTACAAGAAGTAAAATTAATTTTAATATTGTCCATGTTGTCTGTTACAATAATGTCTTGGTAGAACTGAATTTTGAAGGTAACAATATTTTATATTTTATCCAGCAATAAGGTCAAGCACAAAAGTAAAGGCTGCAGAAGCTCCCCATGCCAGAAACTGCAGAGCCCCAAAGAAGGTGTCACAGCCCTGACCTGGGGAGCTCCTAGGTCTGGGCTCCCTGAAAGGCCACAGCTTTTTTCTCCTTCTTGTTGCCTGCAATGTGGCAAGCAAAGGATGTGTTGCACAGCCTTCATTGGATTAATGCCTATTTGACTTTGGAATTAGACCAAGTGGCTGTGAATAAAACCTCACCCTTGCCCGCATATTTGTATCTCAGAAAGGGTTTTGAGAAGCACCTATGAAAGCAATATGCAAGGGCAAAGACAAACTATGTATTTGAAAATTAAACAGAAAAATAATTCTCACATTGTATATAAAATAATTGCTGCGGCAGAAGTATAGGTCCTTCAAGCCATCTCTAAAGAGCCAAACAACATTAAGTCTGGAAAAGAATTTTCTGTGAGAAAGAAGAAAATGAACATAGAATTTATCATTATCAGTTTGATTTCTATATAAAAAGATCCACAATGAAAGGACAAGTAAAGAGATTTGAATGCTTTTAAGTATAGAATGAGGACTAACAATTTGCGAAATTATAGTTAGAGAAGAGGATGATTTTTAACATGGTAGTGTCAGTAGAATCATATCTCTAATAAAAGTTGTAATGGAGAGTAGTGAATTTTTGTCAGAAAGTGATTATATATTCAATTTTGGAGAACTCAAACAGGTTTAATAAAGGGACTGTATACAAAGGTGTGGATAGGGTATAGTCAATCGCAAAGGATCGTTAGTGTATTGATCCTTACACTACTAATAACAGGGCAGTTACATCTGAAAGGTCAGGGACAGGAGTGGTTACAGTAAAATGTGCCAACAAAGAGAAGCTAACTTACTTTTCAGAAGAAAACACTAATTAGAAATTTTAAAATATAGAATAACTATAGACTGAAAAGAATCTGGAATAATTTTAGATTTACTTTACTTAACTCTGTACAAAGAAATTAGAATAAACTAGAGGAAGAGATTATTATTTTGGGAAATTACATGTTGCTAAAACTGACCCCAGAAGAGGTAGATAATCTGAATAGGTGGATTCCTTCAAAGAAAATGTAACTAGGTGAATTATTCTTGAACCAAAAAAAAAAGAGTTTCACAAAAATAAGTACAAGGACCTTATCGTTTTAGATAAGCTAAGCAAAAATATATACATAAATACAATGCATAAATATGGAAGAGACAAGAAACTTTAAGAAAATTGCCCAGTGTCAATACCATTCAGGACACAGGCATGGGCAAGGACTTCAAGACTAAAACACCAAAAGCAATGGCAACAAAAGTTAAAATAGACAAATGGGATTTACTTAAACTAAAGAGCTTCTGTGCAGCAAAAGAAACGACCATCAGAGTGAACACGTAAGCCACAGAATGGAAGAAAATTTTTGCAATCTACCCATCTGACAAAGGGCTAATATCCAGAATCCACAACAAAGAACGTAAACAAATTTACAAGAAAAAATCAAACAACCCCATCAAAAAGTGGGCGAGAGATATGAATAGACACTTCTCAAAAGAAGACATTTATACAGCCAACAGACACATGAAAAAATGCTCATTATCACTGGCTGTCAGAGAAATGCAAATCAAAATCACAATGAGATACCATCTCACACCAGTTAGAATGCCAATCATTAAAAAGTCAGGAAATAACAGGTGCTGGAGAGGATGTGGAGAAATAGGAACACTTTTACACTGTTGGTGGGACTGTAAACTGTTCAACCATTGTGGAAGACAGTGTGGGGATTCCTCAAGGATCTAGAACTAGAAATACCATATGACCCAGCCATCCCATTACTGGGTATATAACCAACGGATTATAAATCATGCTGCTATAAAGACACATGCACATGTATGTTTATTGCAGCACTATTCACAATAGCAAAGACTTGGGACCAACCCAAATCTCCATCAATGTAGACTGTGTTAAGAAAATGTGGCACATATACACCATGGAATACTATGCAGCCATAAAAAAGGATGAGTTTGTGTCCTTTGTGGGGACATGGATGCAACTGGAAATCATCATTCTCAGCAAACTATCGCAAGGATAGAAAACCAAACACTGCATGTTCTCACTCATAGGTGGGAACTGAACAGTGAGAACACTTGGACACAGGGTGGGAAACATCACACACCGGGGCCTGACATGGGGTTGGGGGAGTGGGGAGGGACAGCATTAGGAGAAATACCTAATGTAACCTAATGTAAATGATGAGTTAATGGTTGCAGCACACCAACATGGCACATGTATACCTATGTAGCAAACCTGCACATTGTGCACATGTACCCTAGAACTTAAAGTATAATTTAAAAAATAAATAAACATAACAATAAAACCCAGCACACAAAAAGAAATTGCCCAGTGTTGCTTAATCTTTTCTGGAGCTGACAGAATAAAAGGTTAGAAGTTATTTTTATAAGCCATAATATGATAAGCTTATAAGATAAATGTAAAGATATGAGAACTACGAAATCTTTTTCCTCATAGACACCAATAGAAGAAACACAAAATATCGGGAAATACAACCCTGTAATACTATTAAGAAATAGTATTCCAATGAAAAGTGAGATTCCTTTGCATCAACATTACAGAACCAAATTTCCCTGCCAACACTATTTCCCTCTTTAACCCATCCATATTGAGTTAGAAGTGATGGAATTATTCCCCTCAAAATCCTCAATAACTGCTCCTTTGAAAAATAAAATATAATATTTTTAAAACCTTTAATTTGATATTTATAATGATTTGCATTTGTTCTAATCACAAACTTTTACTAATAGCCTTAAAGTATACACTTAGTCCCCTCTTTTTAAATAGATATCATCCATTATTATAGCACAATGAACAATTTTGCAATTTTCTAATAAAGTGTTTCTTCCACTTTCCTCCCCCTCTCCAAGATTCTTGCTTAAGGAAATATTATCTAACTCCCAGTTAACACTTACAAGATATTAGTGAGCTTTCTCTATGAAGATTTCTCTCACCTATACCTTCATTTGGGATAAATTTATTATAACAATCCATCTATAATATCTTTGTAAAATCTCAGAATATGTAAAAATCCAAGACATTTAATCACTTTGATATATATAACTTTGTGTTATTTGTAAAGATAAATATATTCAATGCTCAATATCATTCATTATGCAGATTTTTCTAAACATGCCTTGTCTATTTGAAGCAGTTTCAGTGACAGATTATTCAGAAAACATGGATCAGAAAACATATTCACTGATTTATTGCACATTTACATGTAGTAGCTTTTTATTTTCATCTGGCATTAAATTCAGTCTCAGTGTTATGGGATCCTTGGGGTGTTGCCTTACCAGCCAGAAACCTCTGTGCTCAGTGGCATCGTTGCCCAAATTTTGCTCAGGCCCACTGGGCCCACTCTGCCTGGCAGGTTGTGCTTGGCTCTCACTGCTGGCCTGGATCCCATCCCTGCCAAGGGCAAGCAGAGTGGTGAGGGATATGTCAGTGAGCAAGCATAGGGGCCGGCCACTGTGCACAGCCAAGGATGCTGGCTGTAGCAGTATGGGCAACTCCAGGTACTGGCATGGGCGCCAGCTCCCTGCAAAGCTGCAGCTGGACCAGGTGTCCTGTGAGCAGCTTCTATGGCTGGCACTGGAGAACACGTTGGTGGCCATGAGCTTGGAGATGCCAGAAACTGCAGAGCCCCAAGAAGGGTGTGACAGCTATGACTTGGGGAGCTCCTAGGTCTGGGGTCCCCAAAGGGACACAGCTCTTCTCTCCTTCTTGTTGTCTGCAATATGGCAAGCAAAGGATGTGTTTCAGCCTTGTTTGTGTTACAGCTCTTGGCAGCCCTGCCATTAGGTGGATCCTGAGTTCTTGTCCTGTGCCCAGGAAGAATGAGGTACATGGACAAGTGGAAGTTGAGCAAGGTGAAGAATTTTATTGGGTGATAGAACAGCTCAGAGGAGACTCACAGTGGGTAGTTCCTCTCCACAGCCAGGGTGGCCTGACCAGTGTTCAGTTCTCAGCAGAGAGGACACTCCGGAGTGGGTAGCTCCTCTCCACATCTGGTCATCCTGATTTTCTGCTCAGTTCTCAGCAGAGAAGAGACCTTGGAGTGGATGGCTCCTTTCTGCAGCTCTTTGTCCTGACATCTCTTTTAAATCAGGCTGAGTCTGGGATTTTTATTAACTTCAGAGGAGAGGAAGTGCATGCTGACTGGTCCATGGGCAGCCCTGGATGGGCCCAGAAAAGTACCATAAATTCCTACTGTGGTCTGCTGGACCCTAGGCTTCAGGTATTCATTCCCTGGCTTGAAGTTGGGACTTAACCAAGGACCTGCCCCTTTCCACCCAGGAGCCTGTCCACCTCCTGCTGCTATTCATGGCAACCAGGTTGTTTGTGCTGAGGGATGCGTGCAGGCCAGTGCCAAGCTGCCCTCAGCCCCCGAGGCCTCCCTTACATGCTGCTCACTGGTGCCCAAAGTCCAGAGGGGGCTCACAGGTCAGGGGGCTGGTGTGTCAGTGCTGTCCTGAGCATGTGCACACCTGGCTGGGTTGTGACAGAACCAGGGCTTGGCCTCTGCTCTGAGATCACAGTTGGCACTGGGAGTGGGGAGAAGCCAGGCAGCAGGAGCAGGCACTTTTTTTTTTTATTATTATTATACTTTAAGTTCTAGGGTACATGTGCATAACATACAGGTTTGTTACATATGTATACTTGTGCCATGTTGGTGTGCTGCACCCATCAACTCATCAGCATCCATCAACTCATCATTTACATCAGGTATAACTCCCCAATGCAATCCCTCCCCCCTTCCCCCTCCCCATAATAAGCCCCAGTGTGTGATGTTCCTCTTCCCGAGTCCAAGTGATCTCATTGATCAATTCCCACCTATGAGTGAGAACACGTGGTGTTTGGTTTTCTGTTCTTGTGATAGTTTGCTGAGAATGATGGTTTCCAGCTGCATCCATGTCCCTACAAAGGACACAAACTCATCCTTTTTTATGGCTGCATAGTATTCCATGGTGTATATGTGCCACATTTTCTTAATCCAGTCTGTCACTGATGGACATTTGGGTTGATTCCAAGTCTTTGCCATTGTGAATAGTGCCTCAATAAACATACATGTGCATGTGTCTTTATAGCAGCATGATTTATAATCCTTTGGGTATATACCCAGTAATGGGATGGCTGGGTCATATGGTATTTCTAGTTCTAGATCCTTGAGGAATCACCATACTGTTTTCCACAATGGTTGAACCAAATTACAATCCCACCAACAGTGTAAAAGTGTTCCTATTTCTCCACATCCTTTCCAGCACCTGTTGTTTCCTGACTTTTTAATGACTGCCATTCTAACTGGTGTGAGATGGTATCTCATTGTGGTTTTGATTTGGACTTCTCTGATGGCCAGTGATGATGAGCCTTTTTTCATGTATCTGTTGGCTGTATGCATGTCTTCTTTTGGGAAATGTTTGTTTATATCCTTTGCCCACTTTTTGATGGTGTTGTTTGTTTTTTTCTTGTAAATTTGTTTGAGTTCTTTGTAGGTTCTAGATATTAGTCCTTTGTCAGATGAGTAGATTGCAAAAATTTTCTCCCATTCTGTAGGTTGCCTGTTCACTCTGATGGTAGTTTCTTTTGCTGTGCAGAAGCTCTTTAGTTTAATTAGATCCCATTTGTCAATTTTGGCTGTTTTTGCCGTTGCTTTTGGTGTTTTAGACATGAAGCCTTTGCCCATGCCTATGTCCTGAATGGTATTACCTAGATTTTCTTCGAGGGTTTTTATGGTTTTAGGTCTAACATTTAAGTCTCTAATCCATCTCAAATTAATTTTGTGTAAGGAGTAAGGAAAGGATCCAGTTTCACCTTTCTACTTACGGCTAGCCAATTTTCCCAGCACCATTTATTAAATAGGGAATCCTTTCCCCATTTCTTATTTTTGTCAGGTTTGTCAAAGATCAGATGGTTGTAGATGTGTGGTTTTATTTCTGAGGGCTCTGTTCAGTTCCATTGTTCTATATCTCTGTTTTGGTACCAGTACCATGCTGTTTTGGTTACTGTAGCCTTGTAGTATAGTTTGAAGTCAGGTAGCATGATGCCTCCAGCTTTGTTCTTTTGACTTAGGATTTTCTTGGCAATGAGGGCTCTTTTTTGGTTCCATATGAACTTTAAAGCAGTTTTTTCCAATTCTGTGAAGAAACTCATTGGTAGCTTGATGGGAATGGCATTGAATCTATAAATTACCTTGGGCAGTATGGCCATTTTCATGATATTGATTCTTCCTATGCCTGAGCATGGTATATTCTTCCCTTTGTTTGTGTCCTCTTTTATTTCACTGAGCAGTGGTTTGTAGTTCTCCTTGAAGAGGTCCTTTACATCGCTTGTAAGTTGGATTCCTAGGTATTTTATTCCCTTTGAAGCAATTGTGAATGGAAGTTCATTCCTGATTTGGCTCTCTGCTTGTCTGTTACTGGTGTGTAAGAATGCTTGTGATTTTTGCACATTGATTTTGTATCCTGAGACTTTGCTGAAGTTGCTTGTCAACTTAAGGAGATTTTGGGCTGAGATGATGGGTTTTTCTAAATATACAATCATGTCATCTGCAAACAGGGACAATTTGAATTCTTCTTTTCCTAACTGAATACCCTTGATTTCTTTCTCTTGCCTGATTGCCCTAGCCAGAACTTCCAACAATATGTTGAATAGGAGTGGTGAGACAGGGCAACCCTGTCTTGTGCCGGTTTTCAAAGAGAATGCTTCTAGTTTTTGCCCATTCAGCGGGATATTGGCTGTGGGTTTTTCATAAACAGCTCTTATTATTTTGAGATACGTTCCATCAATACCGAATTTATTGAGTGTTTTTTAGCATGAAGGGCTGTTGAATTTTGTCAAAGGCCTTTTCTGCATCTATTGAGATAATCATGTGGTTTTTGTCTTTGGTTCTGTTTACATGCTGGATTATGTTTATTGATTTGCATATGTTGAACCAGCCTTGCATCCCAGGGATGAAGCCCAGTTGATCATGGTGGATAAGCTTTTTGATGTGCTGGGAGCAGGCACTTCTAAGCCTGTGGGGGAAGGGGCCTTCTCGTGCCCCCAGGAGTGCAAAGATGCCTAGGTACACAGCTGTGGCTTGAGTGGCTACAGTTGCGCCCAGGAAGGTGGGGCTCCTGCCTGCTCCCAGCCACTGAGAGCACAGGGATGCCTGGATCCACAGCCACAGCTGGGAGGCTGCAGCTGTGCCCAGGAAATGTGAGGCTCCCACACTGCCAACTCAGAAGCAGGGGCTTCTGCCTGTTCCCAGCTCTCACTGGCTCCATAGAGCATCCAGCCCCAGCTGCACCTCTCTCACTGCACCCAGCGTCATGGCAGTGGCCACTCTAGACAGGCTGCCACTGCCATCATCAGTATATATAAAATTCTGTTTTCATATATTATCCCCTTAGGTATTTTAAATGCATTTGCTGCATTGGCATCTGACATAGTCTGCAAACTTTGAAAAGAAAAATGTACTTTCAATTTCCTTTCCCTTTTAAGTGACCATGTTTTGTCTAGATTCGAGTCCATTTTATTCTCTTAAAATTTCAATAATCTTATCAGATTTCATCAAACCTTATTGTTGACTATCTAAGTCAATGTTTCTTTAAAATTATTTATTTTTAAAAAAACTTTTTAAAGATACAGGGTTTAACCATGTTGCTCAGGCTGGTCTCAAACTCTTGAGCTCAAGCAATCCACTTGGCTCAGACTCCCAAATTGCTGAGATTATAGGCATGAGTCACTGTGCCTAGCCAAACTTATTTTTAAAGATATTATTCCCAATTTGACTTTTTGAATTATTTTCATTCCCATTGTTTTTGTCTGTTTGTTTTCTTCCTTTCAGGAATTCCAAGTTTGCATTGGATCTTCTTGGCTTCATTCTATATTTGTTATTTTCTTCTTTTTTCTTTTCTACTTAATTTTATTTTCTTTTTTCAATACTATTTTTTTATTGGATATTTGTCATTTCTGTATTTTCTTTTGTTCTATAATTGATTTTTTAACATTGGCAACCTCTTTAATATATAGAGATTAGATATTATAAAATAATGATTCATATGTCTACTATATACACAATATATACAGTATAGTAAAGTTAAATGAAATGCATGTTATACATAGGCAATGGATTAAGGTGAAATTTTCTAATAAACACTGGCAAAACACCTTTTTCAATTTCTTCCCTTCCACGTTCCTCAATCCAATGAACAGGTACATAAAATGTGCTGTTCACAGAGGTGGTTCAACAATTCCACTTCCAAAGAGCATTTCCCATCAGTTTTTAAAAGCTATTTACAAAAAGTGTCATTCTGTTGCTGCTATTAAATACATCAAGCATTTCCAAATATCTAGAAAGACTAGATATTTTATATAACCTGTACACCATATACACAGCAGTGTTAAATAAAATTGCACACACAACAATGGTTATAATCTGAGTTATCTTCTAAATGTGCATTTTGACCTTGAACCATTCCCCCTCACTTCCTTCTCTCTGCTTTCAATCCAGTGGACAAGTACAGGCACATGTAATGCTTAGAGATGGTTGGACAAATTCCTTTCCAAAAGTCATTTACAGAAGATAAGTTTTGCTATGAATTTCTACATAAAGCATATAAAATAGTTAATTTTACAAGACATACTGAGACTGGAAAGAAACAGAGGTTTAATTGGACTTACAGTTCCACATGACTGGGGAAACCTCAGAAGCATGGTGGGAGGTGAAAGGCACTTCTTACATGGCAGCAGCAAGAGAAAATGAGGAAGAAGCAAAGGCAAAAAACCCTGTTAAACCCATCAAACCTCATGAGACTTATTCACTATTACAAGTACAGCATGAGAAAGACCGGCCCCCATGATTAACTCACCTCCCCCTAGGTCCCCCCTACAACACATGGGAATTCTGAGAGATAAAATTCAAGTTGAGATTTGGTTGGGGACACAGCCAAACCATATCATTCCAACCCTCACCCCTCCAAAAATCAAAAGCAAGCTAGTTACTTCCTAGATACAATGGGGATACAGGCATTAGGTAAATACAGCTGTTCCAAATGAGAGAAATTGGCCAAAACAAAGGGGTTACAGGGCCCATGCAAATCCAAAATCCAGTGGGGAAGTCAAATTTTAGAGCTCCAAAATGATCTCCTTTGACTCCAGGTCTCACATCCAGGTCACACTAATGCAAAGATTGGTTCTCATTGTCTTGGGCAACTCTGCCCCTGTGGCTTTGCAGGGTACAACCTCCCTCCTTGCTGCTTTCAGGGGCTGGCATTGAGTGTCTGCAACTTTTTTAGGTGCACAGTGCAAGCAGTTGGTGGATCTACCATTCTGGGTTCTAGAGGATGGTGACTCTCTTCTCACAACTCCACGAGGTAGTGCCCCAGTAGAGACTGTGTGGGGGCTCCAACCCCACATTTCCCTTCTGCACTGCCCTAGCAAGGTTCTCCATGATGGCCCTGCTGCAGCAAAAGTTTGCCTGCACATCCAGGCATTTCCATACATCTTGTGAAATCTAGGCGGAGGTTCCCAAACCTCAATTCTTGACTTCTGTGCACCCTCAGGCTCAACATATAGAAGCTGCCAAGGCTTGAGTCTTCCACCCTCTGAAGCCACAGCCCAAGCTGTACATTGGCCCCTTTCAGCAATGGCTGGAGTGGCTGGAACACAGAACACCAAGTCCCTCAGCTGCACACAGCACTGGGACCCTGGGCTTGGCCTATGAAACCATTTTTTCCTCCTGGGCCTTGGGGCCTGTGATGGTAGCGGCTGCTGTGAAAGTCTCTGACATGACCTGGAAACAATTTCCCCATGGTCTTGGGGATTAACATTAGGCCCCTTTCTACTTATGCAAATTTCTGCAGCCATCTTGAATTTCTCCCAAGAAAATGGGTTTTCCTTTTTTATCATATAGTCAGGCTGCAAATGTTGCAAACTTTTATGCTCTGCTTCTGAATGCCTTTAACAGTCACCTCTTGAGTGCTTTGCTGCTTAGAAATTTCTTCTATCAGATACACTAAATCATCTTTCTCAAGTTCAAAGTTCCACAAGTCTCTAGGGCAGGGGTAAAATGCCACCACCACTCTCTTTGCTAAAACATGATGAGTCACCTTTGCTCCAGTTCCCAACAAGTTCCTCATCTCCATCTGAGACCACCTCAGCCTGAATTTTATTGTCCACACTGCTGTCAGCATTTTGGGCAAAGCCATTCAACAAGTCTCTATGAGGTTCCAAGCTTTCCCACATTTTCCTGTCTTTTTCTGAGCCTTTCAGACTGTTCCAATCTCTGTCTGTTACCCAGTTCCAAAGTTGCTTTCACATTTTTGGGTATCTTTTCAGCAACGTCCCACTCTTGGTACCACTTTACTGTATGAGTCTGTATTCACACTGCTGATAAAGACATAACTGAGACTGGGAAGTAAAAGAGATTTAATTGGACTTACAGTTCCACATAGCTGGGGAGATCTAAGGATTATGGTGGAAGGTGGAAGGTACTTCTTACATGGTAGGAGCAAGAGAAAATGAGGAAGAAGAAAAAGCGGAAACCCCTGATAAACCCATCAGATCTCATGAGACTTATTCAGTATCACGAGAATAGCATAGCAAAGACTGGACCTCATGGTTCAATTAGCTCCCCTCGGGTCTCTCCCACAACACGTAGGAATTCTGGGAGATACAATTCAAGTAGAAATTTGGGTGAGGACACAGCCAAACCATATCACCGTCCTTTCCCCAATGTATGTCCTTAATGCCTTTGTCAAAAATGAGTTCAGTGTAGATGTATGTATTAATCTCTTGGTTCTCTATTATATTCCACTGATCTATGTGTCTGTTTTAGTGGCAGTTTTATGCTGTTTTGGTTACTATAACTCTGTGGTGTAATTTGAAGTCAGGTAGTGTACAGTTTTGTTCTGTTTGCTTAGGATAGCATTGGCTGTATTGGATCTTTCATGGTTCCATATCAATCTTAGGATTTTTTTTTTTTTCTGTGAAGAATACGATTGGAATTTTGATCAGGATTGCACTAAATCTGTAGATTTCTTTGGCTAGTATAAACATTTTAACAATATTGATTCTTTCAGTCCATGAACATGGAATTTTTTCCATTTTTTTGGTGTCTCCAATTTCTTGCATCAGAGGTTTAGTTTTCTTTGTAGAGATCTTTCACTTGTTTGTTTAGGTTAATGACTAGGTATTTAATTTTATTCCTAGATATTATAAATGGGATTACTTTCTACATTATTAATTTTTCAGATTGCTTGCTGTTGGCATATAGAAATGCTATTGATTTTTATATGTAGATTTTGTATCCTGCAACTTTAACGAACTTATCAATTCTCATTTTGCTGAAGTCTTTAGGTTTTTGAAATATAATATTATACTATCTACAAACAAGGATAATTTGACTTTTTATTTTCTAGTTGGATGCCCTTTGTGTCTCTTGTCTGATTGCTCTAGCTAGAACTTGCAGTACTATGTAGAATATCAGTGGTTACAGTAGGCATCCTTGTTGTGTTCAGATCTTAAAAAGAAAGCTTTCAGCTTTTCCTCATTCAGTATGATACTTGGGGGTCTGTCATATATGACTCTTATTATGCATAGTTATATTCCTTCTATACCCAGTCTTTTTGGGTTTTTATCATGAAGAGATTTTGAATTTTATCAAATGCTTTGTTTAGCATAAATTGAAATGATCATATGGTTTTGTCCTTCATTCTATTTATATGATGTATCACATTGTTTGATTGGCATATATTGAACCATTCTTGCATCAGAGAGATAAAATTCCACTTGGTCATGGTGAATTATCTTTTTAATTTATATTTTTAATGTATCACTGAATTCAGTTCCCTAGTACGTTTTTGAGGATTTTTGCATCAATAGTCATCAGTGAAATTGGTCTATAGTTTTCTTTTTTTAAATTTGTCTCCTTCTCGTTTCAGTATCAGGGTAACACTGATCTTGTAGAATGAGTTTGAAAGTATTCTCTATTTTTCTCACTTTCAGTATAGTTTGAGCAGAATTGGTATTTGTTCTTCTTTAAATGTTTGGTGGAATTCAGCAATGAGTTCTTTGGGTTCTGAGATTTCATTGCTGAGAGACTTTTTATTATGGCTTTGATCACATTGCTTGCTATTGGTCTGTTCAAGTTTTGTATTTTTTCATGGTTCAATCTTGGTACATTGTATGTGCCTAGAAATTTATTCATTCTTTTAAGTTTTCCAATTTACTGGCATATAGTTGCTCATAGTGGCCACTAATGATCCTTTGAAGTTCTGCAGTATTGTTTGTAATGTCTCCTTTTTCTTCTCTAGTTTTATTAATTTGGGGCTTCCCTCTTTATTTCTTAGTCTGGCCAAAGGTTTGTCAATTTTGTTTGTCTTTTCAAAAAACAAACCTTTGGTTTCATTGATCTTTTGTTTTATTTTATTCATTTCAATTTCATTTATTTTTGCTCTGATCTTTATCATTTTTTTTTCTTCTGATTTTGGGTTTGGTTTGCTCTTGCTTTTCTAGTTTTTTAAAATAAAACATATTATTTGATTTTTTTTATTTTTTGATGTAGGCACTGATAGCTATAAAATTCCTTCTTAACACTGCTTTTGCTACATCCCTTAGACTTTGTAGGTTGTGTTTCCGTTATCATTTGTTGCAAGAAATTTTTTGATTTCCTTCTTAAATTCTTCATTGACCCACTGGTCATTCAAAAGCATATTGTTAATTTCTATGTATTTGTATCATTTCCAAAATTCCTGTTGTTATTGATTTCTACTTCCATTGTGGTCAGAAAAGATGCTTGATATTATTTCAACATTTTTGAATGTTTTAAGACTTACTTTGTGGCCTAACGTATAGTCTGTCCTTGAGAATGATCCATATGCTGAGGAAAAGAACGTGCATTTTGCTGCCATTGAATGAAATGTTCTGTATCTCTTACGTCCATTTGATCTACAGTACAGATTAAGTCCAGTTTGTTTGCTGATTTTCTGTCTGGAATATCTGTCCAATCTTGAATGTATGATGTTGAAGTTGCCAACTATTACTGTGTTGGGGCCTATCTCTTTCTTTAGCTCTAGTCATATTTGTTATATATATATGTGTATGTGTGTGTGTTTGCGTGTGCACGCACATATGCTCCAGTGCTCAGTTCATACATATTTACAATTGTTGTGTCCTTTTGTTGAATTGACCCTTTATTATTACACAGTGATCTTCTTTGTCTATAGTTTTTGTCTTGAAATCTATTTTGTCTTCTACAAAAATAGCTACTTCTGCTCTGCTTTAGTTTCCATTGGCATGGAATATCTTTCTTCCATTCTTTTATTTTTAGTTTATGTGTTTATGTAGGTGGTGTGTCTCTTGTAGGTAACAGATCTTTTGGTCTTATTTTAAAAATTCATTCAGCTACTCTATTTTTTATTGAAAAGTATAGTCCATTTGCATTCAACGTTATTATTGATAAGTAAGGACAAACTCCTGCTGTTTGGTTTTTTGTTTTTTGATTGTTTTGTGGCCTTCTCATCCTTCTTATCTTCCTCTTAGTGAAGGTGGTTTCTCTGGTGGTATTAGTTAATTTCTTGCTTTTATGTTTTGTATATCTCTTGTATGCTTTTTTATTTGAGGTTACCATGAGACTTGCAAGTACTATCTTAAAACCCACTATTTTCAGCTTATAACAACATAATATTGTTGTATAAACAAACCAACAAGCAAAAAAGAAAGCTAAAAAGTCTCTCCACCTTAGCTTTGTACTGTTGCTTTTTAAACTGTTGTTGTTTCTATTTATATTTTATTTTAGGTTCTATGTCATGAATTGTTATATTTTGATCAGTTCATATTTTAGTCTTTCTTCTTAAGATACTAGTAGTTTACACACCATAGTTACCATGTTATCATATTCTGTGTTTTTCTGGGTATTTACTATTATCAGTGAGTTTTGTACCATCAGGTGATTTCTTATTGTGCATTAATGTCCTTTTCTTTCTTATTAAAGTGCTCCCTTTAACAGTTTTTGTAGGACACAACAGGCACTGATGAAATTCTTTATTTAGCATTTGTTCATTTGGGAAAGTCTTTGTTTCTCCCTCATGTTTGAAGGATATTTTCACTAGATATACAACTTCAGGGTAAAACATTTTTTCCTTCATCACTTTAAATATATCATGACACTCTTTCTTGGCTTGTAAGTTTTCCAGATGAATTGGAGCTTTATTATGTTATTTGTTTCTTTCTTTTGCTATTTTTAGGATTCTTTCTTTATCCTTGACCTTTGAGAGTTTGATTATTAAATGCCTTGAACTAGTCTGCTTTGGGCTAAATGTCCTTGATGTTCTACAACCTTCTTGTACTTGGATATTGATATCTTTCTCTAAGTTTGGGAAAATTCCTGTTATTATTTATTTAAATAAACTTTATGCCCCTTTCTCTTTCTCTATCTCCTTTATAAGGCCAATAACTCTTAAATTTGCCCTTTTGAGGCTAATTTCTAGATCCCGTAAATATATTTCTTTCTTTTTTATTCTTCTTTCATTTGTCTTCTCTGACTCAGTACTTTCAAAGAGCCTGTCTTCAAGCTCACGAATCCTTTCTTTTTCTGCTTGGTCAATTCTGCTATTAAGACTCTTATACATTCTTTATTATGACCATTTTATTTTTCAACACAAGAATTTCTGTTTGATTCTTTTTAATTATTTCAATCTCCTTGTTAAATTTATTGACTATAATTCTGAATTTATTTTCTGTGTTACCTTGAATTTCTATGCATTTCCTCAAAACAATGATCTTAAATTCTCTGTCTGAAAAATCATATCTGTTATTCCAGGATTAATCCTGATGCCTTATTTGGTTCATTTGGTGAATTTATCTTTTCCTGATGGTCTTGATATTTTTAGACATTCACCTGTGTCTCAGCATTGGAGAGTTGGGTATTTATTGTTGCCTTTGAACTCTGGGCTTGTTTTTACCTGACTTTCTTGGGAAAAGTTTCAAGGTATTTGAAAGGACTTCGGTGTTATGATCTAAGCCATGTCTACATTTGCGGCACTTCATGCCCAGTAACACTGTGGTTCCTGCAAACTCATAGAGGTATTGCCTTCATGGTCTTGGATAAGATTTGGAAGAATTATCTGAATCACCAGGCATAAACTCTTGTTCCGTTACCTTATTTTCTCCAATCAAATGGAGCCTCTCTTTCTCTGTCTGAGCCTTGTGGAGCTGGGGGTCTGGTGACAGAATCACCACTGTGGCCACTACCACTGGGACTGCACTGGGTCCCACCTGAAGCTAGCACAGCACTGGTTCTCACCCAAGGCTTGCTGTAGTCAATACCTGGGTACCACCTATGTTCACTCAAGGCCCTGTGGCTCTACAATCAGCAGGTGGTAAAGCCAGCCAGTCTTGTATCCTTCCCTTCAGGGTGGCAAGTTACCCCTGGTCCCTGGCAGGTCCAGAGGTACTGTCCAGGAGCCAGGGACTAGTGTAAAAAAACCTTAGAAATCTCCTGATGTTCTATTGTACTGTGGCTGAACTGTGACTCAAACTGTGAGATGCTGTCCTTTCCACTCTTCCATTCCATTTCCATAAGCAGAGGAGCCTCACCTCATGGCCACCACTACCATAAGCCCATTGGGGGAACTGCAAGCCTACCACCAATGTTCTTTCAAGGCCCAAGGTCTTTCAGTCAGCTTGTGGTGAATGCTGGTAGGTCTGGGATTCATCCTTTAGAGCAGTTGGCCCCCCTTTGGCCCAGGGCAGGTCCAGAAATGCTGTTCAAGAGCCAAGGCCTGAAATTGGGGACCCCAAGAGCATGCTTGGTACTCCACCCACCTGTGCAAGACAAAGTCCCCCTTACTGTTCCCTCTGATTTACTCAAGTAGAAGAAGCCTCTCCCTGTAGTCATCATAGCTGGGAATATGCTGAGTTTCACCTGAAGCCAGCAAGTGTCACAGTGTTGTCCAAGGCCCATGGAGTATTACCTGGGTATCACTGCTGGTTATTCAGGGCCCAAGGGCTTTTCAGTCAGTGGGTGATGGCTCCTAGAAGGACTGAGTCATTTCCTTCAAGACAGTGGATTCCTTTCTAGCACAGGATATGTCTAAAAATGTCATTCAGGAAGCAGGGTCTCACAGCTCTGACGGGTGTACTATCCTGCCGTGGCTGAGCTGGTAACCAAGATGCAAGACAAAGTCTTCTTTGCTGTTCCCTCTCCTCTCCTCAAGCAGAAAGATGGGCTCTCTTTCGGAGCCATGAGCTGTGCAGTCTGGGGTGCGGGCAGGGGTAGCACAAGCACTGCCTTAGCCACCCTGGCTGGCATCTCACTAGGTCATGTGCCCCCCAGGTCCACTCACTGTGAGCCCAATTCAGCACTAAGACTTGCCTAGGAGTTGCAGCCCTTGTGGACAAGACTGCCTTTAAAGAACATGTAAGGCCTTAAAGCACTGTAGCCCACAGTGGCTAGGCTTGTCAGAACTTGAATTTTGATTGCTGGGTAGGGTAATATTCCTCTGGCTAGGGCTGGTCTACATGCTCCCTTTGTGGGTGGGCATCAGGTGAGTTCAGCTCAGTTTTACTTTCTGCTGTGACAGGGCAGCACTGAGTTCAATGCAACGTCTCACAATTGCTGCACTCTCCCTCCCCCAATCACACAGATTCTCTCTCCATGCCACATGGCCACTATGGTCACTACAAGATGGGGGAGGTGGGGCATTGGCAATTTAAGACTACCTTTCCTATCCTCTTCAATGCCTCTTTCAGTAATGTAGAGTTAAAACCAGCTACTGTGAGTACTCACTTGATTTTTGGTTCTTATGAAGATGCTTTTTGTGTGTAGATAGTTGTAATATTAGTGTATTTGTAGGGGGACAATGGTGGACTCTTCTATTCTTCCATTTTGCTCCACCCCTTCTAAAATATTACTTTAAAGCAATTTGATAACTATAATGCTGCATATTTTAGAAATTATTTTCCTTTCTTATAGATCCAGTTTTTAGGGGTGACTGACACATTGGTAAGAGTCTGGAGATAAAAATGCTGATTGTAACAAACTAATGATGAGGAATATGGCTCAGATTTCTCTCTTCATGAAGGTCAACAAAACCCTATGGCTATATTGAAGGCAAAATGTAGGTAAATTAGTTTGTGGTTAAAGTTACTAGTGCTATATAATGCAGTATAATTCTACATAAGTTAGGGTAAGAAATGAAGATAAACAGATAGTTAAGGTAGTTATGTGAAACCAAAAGGTTAAATTCAACATTTTAATTCCCAGTTTATTTAATACTAAAAAAGATAATAACCACATTTTTGAGACTACAATAATAGTATTCATAACTATATTTCTTTTAAAACTTCCTCCAGCTAAAATAAAGTTTATTTTAGTTACTTCAGAACCAATGAACTCTGAAGACAATAAATAGGATTAAGGAATTAAAATGTTTATCTATCAACTTCTGAGCTTTGGAGTTGAAAGTAGGTGTTTTAGCATCAAATGGCATTGCTCTGTTCCTCCTTTTAATAAGCTGCTGTCCTTGATTTTGCTTTTCAAGTGATTGCATTGATTTTACACTAGGTGATAAAAAGGCAGACGAAAAAATGAGAAAAATGTGAAGAATAGCAGACGCAAATTAAAGGCTGCCAGAATTGAAAGAATCATTTAAAAAAAAAAATAGCAGTCACACAGAGTTAATACTGTAAAACAAAACAAAGAAAAGGGTGGACATAAAAGATTTGTGAAAACATTTAATATTTTAATAGAATGTAGTGAATATTCTCTTTCATTTTTTATTATAAAATAACTTTATTTATATTGAAATATTCCATTATATTATTTTAAAAGAAATCGACCTCTAGTTGATAACTTTAAAACTAGTATATGTAGAATGAATCAATTAATGTTGTAAATATTTAAATTAAGCCTCATTTGGCAATATAATCTTTTTCAAAATTAAGATAGTATATATAATTACTTTAGGAATTACTGGATATTGAATTCCAGTTAAAAGCAAGATAATCAACATGAGAAGATAATTGGGAGTATAAAAGTTTAAACCATTTGGACAACCCTTTTTACTAATCACCCATTATCATAGAAATGGGTGATAGACCCATTTCTGTGATAGACCCCTAGACACAAATGTCAATAATACAAAGTCATATGAGAAAAGTGACTAAAATTTTAAAATGTAGAGTCAGCTATATGGGTTGGCAGAAGGAGGGATCATAATAAACTGGATTGTTAAGAATTATTTCTAGAGAAGCTACCATAAGTTCCAAAAGATAGATAGGTGTCCAGTCAAGGAAAAAACAAAAAGTTGTAGGTCAACATAGAGTCTACATAAGAAATAGGAATTGATTATTTTTAAATGTAAAATAAAGCCAGGTGAAAATGTCATATTAGTAATATCTGGCTAAGTAATTTGCTATTGATAGTAGCAACATATGAAATTTTTTGAGTAGTTTGTTCAGAATGATGCCAAAAAATTGCAGAGTGAATTGGAAGAGACTGAAAGCTAGAAATAGTAGTGGAAAGATGTTGAAATAGTGAAATAGTGAAATGGTGAAAATATATGGCATTGAGAGCCCGGTATTGAATCACGGTATGCATAGACTCTTCAGAAACTACGAGTATTCTAAGATTGAGCAACAAGTAAATATATGTAATAGAAGCTATGTTTCTCAGTTCAGAGAAGGGAGTTATAAATACAAAAATGGAGGGGGATCAAAAGTGTGGATGTGCATTCTCTTAGGAACACACACACATAAGCACACATGCTAACAATCACACACATACTCACATAAGTATATAAGTATTTCTTTGCCTGGTCCTTCTTTTTTTTTTTTTTTTTTTTTGACTTTAAGGAGTTGTTCTGTAGCCCAAGATGGAGTGCAATGGCGCGATCCCTGCAATCTTTGCCTCCCAGGCTCAAGATATTCTCCTGCCTCAGCCTCCCAAGTAGCTGGGATTACAGGCACACACCACCACATCCAGCTAATCTTTGTGTTTTTAGTAGAGATGAGGTTTTGCCATGTTGGCCAGGCTGGTCTTGGACTTGTGAGCTCAGGTTATCCACCTGCCTGGGCCTCCCAAAGTGCTGGGATGACACCACACCTGTCCAGCTTAGTCCTCTTAGAGGGTGGAGAATCATTGACACTCTAAGAGTAGTGAGCATATTTAGCTCTCAGAACCCAGATTTAATTTCTAAACCAACTGAAAGTAAGCAGATTTCTGATTCAAGGCTGGGTCATGGGAAGAACCACAACCCCTTGGAACATCTTGCTCTGCCAGAAACAAGGAAATACTCGAAGAATGATGGAGGCCTATTTAAGGCACAGAAGAGTTAGCTTGAAGTGCCTCTACTGATCAATTTATGAGTACTTTGAGTATCAAAACATAGTAACAGATTACAGCACACTTAACAATTTAAATAATCCTTAAATAAATAAATACAAAGAGGAAAAAGCTATCTATCCATTGCAACAAACCGAGAACTAATAAATAAATGTATGAGTAGTGATGGAATGAGAAAACCCGTTCAGACTTTAACAAACTCCAGAAAATACTCTTGGTAAGTTAAGCAATTTAATATATTAGTTTGTGTTCAGCTGGTAGTAGCATATCACTCTGGGGTCTGGCCTGGATAACAGTGTCTGCAGGTATGTACAATTTTTAGATTGCTAGATTTACCCTATGTGAACATGAGTAAAATTGATATAATTAGAGGGAAAACCTTTAGTCACTGTAACTTTTCTATCACATATAACTCTCAAACTCATACATAAACTATCATTAGTAAAAAATTGCTTGAAAAGCACCTTACACCAGTGCCCTCATACTATATATATATAAGAACTTTAGATAAGGGCTACTATTCTCATTCTACTCGAAGTAGAAAATCTGATAAATGCTGGTGTTTCTTTACTGACAATGTTATCACAGAAGAGCAAGGAAAAGTTAACAGAATTGCTTCTGTGAACAATTCTCACAAAAAAGGGAATTCTGGTAGGTAAAGTGAAAGTGATAGAAACATTTGGAGATACTAATCATATTAAACTGTCTGAAATAGCTGTGAAAGGTAATATTCATCACTGTTTGGCTTGCACAATAAATGTTAGGAAGGATCACTGGAAGATTTTAAAGATAATTTTCAAACTTATCACAGAAAATCTATGTTTCTGCAAAATGCATCTATGATGTATTGCTTTTAAAATTTTCAGGTTTCCCATTTACAAAATAGTCTGAAGCTCTTAGCCAGACACTTCAGGCGCTTAATGGAAAGGTCTTGCCAAATATTTCACCAGAGTCCCTCAATTACCCCAGTGTCTCACTTAATCCCTAGAAATATACATAAATGCCACCATCAACACACTACATATATAACATACATGCATGTATAGAAAATTCATAAATCTCTCTTCTAGGCATTTTGCATTTGTAATCTCCTAAAAACATGTCTTGCTCTGTAACATCTCTGTGCCTCTGGAAATTCCCTCTGTCTGGAATGTCTTCCCACATCAACTTATCTATTTGCCAAATTCTATTTTTCCTTCAAGATTTCTAATATTTTTGTTTTTATACAGTGTTTTTTGTCTTCTTCTAAGATCCAGTTAGTCACTGCACATTCCTTGTTCAGAAGTTTCTGCACACATTTTTCAGTGCATATTTAAGAGTTTCAAAAAACTGTATACACTTTTCTATCTCTTTTATATTATGAGTTTCTTAATTTTAGGGACGTGACTTTGTTCTACTTTGACTTCTTGATCACACTCACACTCTGTGTCAGACTCAATAAATGTTTGTTTTTGTAAAAATCAAAATCTATATTATGATTATATAATTACCAAAATATAGACTTTATTAAGACACAGAACAGTGCTTGGTACTTAGTAGTGAATTGATAAGCATTATTTGAATAAATATGTATTGAATATTCACAAATCCTATCAAGGAGGGAGAAGAGAAGTGGACATCAATATAATATAGATTACAGACTTCTGCATGGAATGTCCTGGCAAGCTCAGCTTTCTAAAAAATTATTATTAATTTTTAGTTGACAAATGTAGAAATATATATATTAATAGTGTGGAATATTGTTTTAATATATGTGTCCATTGTGAAATGATTAAATAAAGCTAATTAACCTATCCATCACCTCACTTACTTACCATTATTTTGTGATGAGAACATTTAAAATCTACTTTCAGCAGTTTTCAAGTTTACTATAAGAGATCAAATTCAGAAGATGTCATTTAGGAACAGCTAACTAGAATAGAAATGATTGGTTATATAAAACTGTACAAATTTGGACAGGAATTATAGTAACAAAGTAACTAAAGTTTATTACAAATGCTAAGAACAGATTTCCATGTAAAGAACTCAAGTTGTGGCCAGGCACGGTGGCTCATGCCTGTAATCCCAGCACTTTGGGAGCCCCAGGCGGGCGGATCATGAGGTTAGGAGATCGAGACCATCCTGGCTAACACAGTGAAACCCTGTCTCTACTGAAAATAAAAAAAGAAAAAAGAAAGAAAGAAAGAATTTTTTTTTTTTTTTTTTACAGGGCGTGGTGGCAGGCACCTGTAGTCCTAGCTACTTGGGAGGCTGAGGCAGGAGAATGGCGTGAACCCGGGAGGCGGAGCTTGCAGTGAGCAGAGATCGCGCCCCTGCACTCCAGCCTGGGCGACAGAGTGAGACAAGAGCTCAAGTTGTTGTCATTTATTTCATTGTCAGGATTGAAACTGAGATGAAAACCTCAGCTTAATTTAGGATGTAATTAAAGTTCTTGATTTCATTGTGCAAGGAAGGACCTCAAAAATTACAGCCTATATATAAGACATACTTCCGTTAAAAAGCATGAAGAGATTCAGGTGCTCCAATTCCAGAATCAAATATGAAACTATTTTATAAGAATAACTAATAAATATCTAGAGAAACTGAGGAGGAGAAAAAAAAAAAAAAAAACAGTGTAAGATGGCTTATTCCAAGATCAAATTAGACTTATATTTTAATACAGTTCAGGGACAACTTGATTACTTTACGAAATCTTTATAATACTTCTTAGGTATATTTTTAGTGACCTCTATTTTTGTGGCTATCATTTTTTAAACTAAAATTTATCAAAGTAACTGCACAATTGTTTTAGAGAAATAGAGAATAAGAAAATGCTTCTCGGTAATAAAGTAAACTGGAGAAGTAATAATCCAAAACAGGATACAGTAGGAAATTCAAGAAGAAGTGATAGCACCTATTACTCACAGGAGGAAAAAGGACAGTAGCAAATGGGCAGATAATCTAAGGGAAAACTCACGGAGGCAAAACGTAATGACAACCTGGAGTTCTTATCCAGCAGATGTTTATTTTAGGAACAAAGACAGAAGAAAACCAAGAAAGAGACAAGCCATTGCTCAGATAGTGCAGAGAGAATACAAATATAGGACCATTATTTTGCTTCTCCATTCTCATTCAAGAAAATCCAGGTACAGAAACCACAGAGAAAATTTTTATTAAAAAAATGTACAATGTACTGAATGTTATCTTCAAAAACAATTTAAAAGTATAGAAATAAATTTCAAAAACTCATAGTTCGATTAATTTAAAAAACCTATATCGATGTAAGGAAAAGCAGTAAATAAAATCTCATCATAAATTTTTTTACAACTCTGATTCTTTGATTTATCTAGGGAGAGATTTAAACATGTCACTAAAAAAGATCCAATCAAAATGTCCTTTTAATCCAACTTTTATCAGTCATCACCGTCAAGGTCACACTTCCTAACAAATATTTGGAATGCAGCTATTCTGTGCTGCCAGTTTGTGCTAAGCCATATGCTACAACAATCAATGAAACGGAAGGTGAGATTAACATCTACTATGAAATGTGAGGAGCCTAACAAGGACAGGTGCCTGACCAGAAGGCCACAGATATTCACTCAGAGGTGGACCCAAATAATTTCTACCAAGGTTCTCCTAAAAAATTAAAAGCTTGTGGGCTGTTCCAGCACATCTAAGAACAGGTGATAATGTCCTCAAACGTTGTGCATTATAGGAAGATTGGAAAAGTTTGATCTGAAAGTATTTAAATAAATGAAACACTCCTATTGCTATTTTTATCCTCTTCTACCACTACCACACTGGCAGTAGACACTATTAAACATTCACTTTGTCACTCACTCTAAGAGCTTATATACTCATTTAGTATCAATTTAGCATCTCAAACATCCAATAGTAATGACAATGATAATAGTTATCAGATAATAAAACTAAAGAGTCAGTCTAGCCACAGTGTGTCACAGCTGCTGTGCTGCGCTGTGGGGAATTCCTTCAAACTGTCCAGTCTCCCGGCACCTGCAGGGGAGAAATGGCAGACTGGAGCTCCAGTGATGGCTGCAGGAAACAACAGATGCTAGAAAGGCTGTGGAGAAATAGGAACACTTTTACACTATTGGTGGGAATGTAAATTAGGTCAACCATTGGGGAAGACAGTGTGGCAATTCCTCAAAGACCTAGAACCAGAAATACCATTTGACCCAGCAATCCCCGTACTGGGAATATACCCAAAGGAATATAAATCATTCTCTTACAAAGATACGTGAACACATATGTTCATTCCAGCACTATTCGCATTAGCAAAAACAGGGAATCAATCCAAATGTCCATCAGTGATAGACTGGATCAAGAAAATGTGGTACATATACACCATGGAATGTTGTGCAGCCATAAAAAGGAATAAGATCACGTCCTTTGCATGGACATGGATGGAGCTGGAAGCCATTATCCCTAGCAAAGTAACACAGGAACAGAAAACCAAACACTGCATGTTCTCTCTTACAAGTGGGAGCTGAACAATGAGAACACATGGACACAGGGAGGGGAACAACACACACTGGGGCCTGTCAGCAGGGCAGGGGAAGAGAGAGCATCAGGATAAATAGCTAATGCATGTGGGGCTTAATATGCAGGTGATGGTTTGATAGGTGCAGTAAACCACCATGGCACACATTTACCCATGTGACAAACATGCACGTTCTGTACTTGCATCCCAGAACTTAAAATAAAATAACATGAAATATTTAAATAATAAAAAGTAAAGACTAATGTGCCATGGACAGTATTAATATCTGTACATAATTATCTAACTTAATTATCCCAACACACTAAGAATTACCTTAATAGTATTATCTCTGTCATATACACTAAAAACATTGAAATGTAGAAGAGTAGTAATTAAGAGATTATGTATAAGAACTAAGATCTGAACTCAGGTCCGTATGATTAAGATTGTGATCTTATAATTTAAACTGAAGGTATTGGTGTCACCTAAAGTTCAGTTGAGAAAACTGAACTTTAAGAAGATGGCATAAATAGGCCAAAGTCACACACATTAAAAACTGTGTAAGGTAGAATTAAATTCAATCCCATCTGACTTGCAAAGCTTAACATCAGGAATATGGAAAGCTTTTAATATGTTAATATAAATTGTGGAGCTCCAGGAAGGTGCTAGAATATGCAGCGTATTATAAATATTTTGATGATGGAACTTTTTAAAACCTTATACCTATTAATACCTCTGGGAATAATATGTATACACATATCCATACACACATGGACACACATATGAAAATAGGTTAGCAGACACACAGACCAATAGAACAGAATAGAGAAACCAGAAATAAAGCTGCACACATACAATCATCTAATCTTCAACAAATTTGACAAAAACAAGCAATGGGGAAAGGACATCCTATTCAATAAATGGTACTGGGATAACTGCCTAGCCGCATGCAGTAGAATGAAACCTGGCTCCTACCTCTCACCATATACAAATTATTAACTCAAGATACATTAAAGACACAAATATAACACCTAAAGCTATAAAATCCTAGAAGAAAACCTAGGAAATACCATTCTGGACATTGACATTGGCAAATAATGTATGACTAAGTCCTCAAAAGCAATTGCAACAACAACAACAAAATAACCAATGAGACCTAATAAAACTAAAGAGTTTCTGCACAACAAAAGAAATTATCAACAGAGCAAACAGCCTAAAGAGTGGGAGAAACTATTCACAAACTATGTTTCTGACAAAGGTCTAATATCTAGAATCTATAAGGAACTTAAACATTGAACAAGCAAAAACCAAATAATCCATCAGTAAGTGGGAAAAGGACATAAACAGGTACTTCTGAAGATATACAAGCAGCTAACAAACATATTAAAAATACTCCACATCAGTAATCATCAGAGAAATGCAAATCAAAACCACAGTGAGATACCATCTCACATGAGTCAGAAAGGCTGTTATTGAAAAGTCAATAAAAACAGATACTGGTGAGGCTGTGGAGAAAAGGGAACACACCTATACCCTGCTGGTGGGAATGTAAGTAAGTTAGTTCAACTACTAATGATGTGGGAAGCATCTTTGAGGTTTCTCAAAGAACTCAAAATAGACCTATCATTCAACCTAGGAGTCCCATTACTGGGTATATATCCAAGAAAAATAAGTTGTTCTACCAAAAAGGTACATGCACTCATATGTTCATCACAGCACTATTCAACAGTGAAGACATAGACTCAACCTAGGTACCCATCCATGGTGGCCTGGACAAAGAAAATGTGATACATGTACAACGTAGAAGATCACACAGTCATGAAAAAGAATAAAATCATGTTCTTTGTACAACAAGGATGCAGCTGGAGGGTATTATTCTAAGCATAGGAATAGAAAACCAAACACTGCATATTCTCACTTATAAGTGGGACTTAAACATTGGGTACACATAGAAACAAAGACAGGAACAATAGAAACTGGGGGCTACTAGAAGGGGAAGACAGAGAGTGAGAAATGGTTGAAAAAAACGCCTGTTGCGTACTATGCTCAATACCCAATAACAAGATCAAACGTATCCCCAACCTCTGAACCATGCAGTATATCATGTAACAAGCCTGCACATGTATCCCCAGAATATAAAATACAATTTGAAATAAAAAATAAAATAAAAGATATTTAGGGCATCCTTTACTATGCCACAGTGTCTAAATGTTTTAAAATGCATTTTATTAAGAAATATTTAGAAAATACATAAAAGTGCAAAGAGTGATGTAATTGCATTCTCCACCAACCATGTGATCAATTTATGTATGTACGTCAGATGTATATATGTATGTGTGCATTTATTTGTTAGTATATTTATATTTCTTCAATATTCTTACTGGTAAAACACTGATGAAAGCTCAATGAGGAAAAAATTTTACCAAAATATTAAAGGCTTAGAAAATTTAACCCTTACCTGAGGTGAAAGCAACACTCTGTCATCATCTTCTCCTGGTTTATAGACAACCAGGCATGCTCACAAGGCCAGACTGATATAAGTACTTGCTCACGGGCAGAAAGGCTAGAGGGTCTGGGCCTTTTGAATCAGGCATTGGTTGTCTTATTCTGGGTAACATTCTTTTCCTCTTCCATAGTAATAGTCTTTGGTAATCAGTCTTTTTATAAATGATCTATGTCTGTAATAATTTCCATGAAAATACTTGACTGACTTATTGCCCCAAGCTAAGAGGATTGGCACATAAACACACACAGGGCCAATAGTCTTTGAAACTGAATCTTGAGCTCAGGGACAAAGACAGAAGATAACTGAAACTGAGTTATTTTAATGACAACTCCTAAAAACACTCTGTTAATTCCTCCTGCCTTGTTTTCTTGAGCCCCTCAAAATTTTTAGTTAGTTTTTATCCCTCCAACTTTTTATTTTTTCTTAAGTCAGGTAGCATTACCTAAATCCAAGAGAGTATGTTGCATTAGTTGTACTACATATACTATACTTACTTCTGTAAACTACATTTTTAAATACTGTCAATAGGATGACTTCTGAAAGTGAGCCCAATAATCAAATGACAAGAAACCATTAAAAAATGTATTATTATTTTTTCATTTTCAGGATAAGACTTGATATAAAAGAGGCTAATCAGCCAGGTGTGGTGACTCACGCCTGTAATCCCAGCACTTTGGGAGGCCGAGGCAGGTGGATCGCCTGAGGTCAGGAGTTCAAGATCAGCCTGACCAACGTGGAGAAACCTTGTCTCTACTAAAAATACAAAATTAGTCAGGCCTGGTGGCACATGCCTGTAATCCCAGTTACTCGGGAGGCTGAGGCAGGAGAATCGTTTGAACCTGGGAGGCAGAGGTTGCAGTGAGTTGAGATTTAGCCATTGCACTCCATGGCACAACAAGAGCAAAACTCCATCTCAAAAAAAAAGAGAAAGAGAGAGAAACTGATCAAGACTACCTCAACCAAAGAAATTCAAAACTCAAATGTGTTACTGTTTGAGGTAGTCAATTTCTTGTCTCTGATTGTATTCAGTGGGCCTAGATAATGTTTAAAACTCCCTTCTGCTCATATAATCATCCTTAAAAATAAATTATTGTCATTGCATTATTATTATTATTATTATTATTATTATTATTATTATTATTATTATTATTTTGAGATGAAGTTTCACTCTTGTTGCCCAGGCTGGCGTGCAATGGCGCAATCTCGGTTCACTGTAACCTCCTCCTTGAGGGTTCAAGCTATGCTCCTGCTTCAGCCTCCAGAGTAGCTGGGGTTAGAGGGATGCACCACTGCACCCAGCTAATTTTTGTACTTTTAGTAGAGACGGGGTTTCACCATGTTGGCCAGGATTATCTCTATCTCCTGACCTCGTGATCTGCCCACCTCAGCCTCCCAAAGTGCTGTGATAACAGGTGTGAGCCACCGCACCCGGCCGTCACTGCGTTATTTTTAGAAAACAAATCATCAATAGTTATGACTCTCTTTCATATAACATGTGAAGTGTTCAACAATTCTGTTCCAAAAGGCCTTTTTCCTAGAACGATTATATGGAATATCAGATAATTTACAACTTAAATCTTCCACTTCCATAATTTTAGATCAGAAATTAGGGAAGGCTAAATTATGACTTCTATCTGAGGGCACTAAGAAGGCAAAAAGAAAGAGTCCATTATTTTATATGATGTTGGGAATGATGTAAAGACATCTTATTGGTGGACAGGAGTATATTGGTATGCATTTGCAAAGCCTGAGTACTAGTAACAGTACTTTCCATTCCATTTGTATTGCAGTTTTAATGGGTAGAGTCTCTTTGGATTTTAAACAATTAAGAAAGATAATGAACATTTCAATTAGCACAAGGATTTATGTTTACAGAAATGAGAAAGAAAAAAATAACGGGAAGGAGTAAATTACTTGGCATTTGAGAAAATAGCTAGAATGTCAAGCGTATATTTGTAAGCAGCACCATTATTTTCTCTTAAGAAAATGTCTTAAGCAAATATAATTCAATTTAAAAGGTTTCTCAAAGGTGTATGTGTCCTAGAAATACCTTATGGAGCATTCAGTCTGTACTGACTGAGATATAAAACAGGAGGATTCCCACTGTGTCATGAAAATAATTTGGTATACATTGTTAAGGCAAAGATAAGAAACAAAGGGTTGTTGATGGATGAAGCAGAGGTAGAAAAGAGACAGGAAAATCACCAAGGAGATTGTAAAGTTTCTGGAGAGAATAGTGAAAATTAATGGAAACTGAAATAATGGAATGGCTGTAGAAAATATTAAAGAGAAGAATCTGAACACTGTTCATTAGAATTCTCAAAACAATTAATGGGCTACATGAAAGATGAAACAGGTGACATATCAAGTGAGTCAACATAAAGTGAACAAAGGCAAGAATGTAATTATTATTCACTAGGATCCAAGAGAAGCCTAAGTGCAACTGGAGCTTGAACAATGCTTTTCTAAGTAGAATATCAATTCAATTATATTAGTGCAGTTGCATAGATGATTTCTCAAGTGACCTTTACCCACAGTTCAAACACTGTGTTCTAATGACTGATTATTTGATACGCAAAGTATCTCATGTGGTATGTGATACATAGAAGATGACCATTCCTGGCCATTGTCACCTATACAAATCTGATGCCCACAAATACTAAAACCCATTATAAATGTATCTATGTTACAGAGAATTAAGGGACCTCAGATATTCTCTTTTATTATGTTCTATTAATTTGGGAAGGGGAAATATTAAGGGCATCAATAATTAATATTTAAGGGAACAAACAAGCTGTATATTCACATCAGGAGACCACAGAGTGAAGAGTGACAAGTACTATTTGGGGCATGGAGGGATTCTTTTTTAAAAAGGAGACATTTGCTCTGAACTTTGAATGATGGATACTACCTGGTCTGAAATGATGATATGAAGAATAATCCCAGAAAATTTTCCCTGGTGAAAGACTTGAAGGTATGGAAGTGCAGGGGTGCTCTGGAAACAGTGTTTAGTTTGCTTTAATGAACATTTGATTTAAGGAAGGGCTATGACTTGAGAGGAACCAAGAAGGTGGGTCACAGTCACTTGTTAAAAGCCTTATTTGATGTTAAGGAATTTGCATATTGTCTTTTAGGCAATGAAAAACTATTGGAGTTTTATTATTATTATTGTTATTCTACTGCTCCTATATCACCATTCACTGAACATCTACTACTGTACTAAGATGTATGGATATAACCATTAACCAGAAGTAAAATATATCATTAGACTTATATTATAGAATGAGAGACAGACAATTTAAAAAACATGCATGAATATGAGAAAATTGCAACTTGAGATTCACGCCATGGGTAACACAACAGAAAAAATTATGAGAGGTTCTTGAATGAATATTGGTATTGACATTATGGATACCAATATGGTTGGCAAAAGTAGTGTGTCCTGAACTTTGTAGCTGCACATAAATTCAGTGAGACAGCTAGATAGGAGAGGATTATACGGCATCTTCGGAAGACTTTGTAGTTGTGTAGCTGCCCTCCATGAACAGATAGAAACAAGAGCTGGGAAATTTATGTCATAACTTTTTGAATGATCCTGGTTACCAGGAATAAGATCTGGAATATACTTGGGTTATACGTACATCAAATAATGCCAGAAGCCAGTACTTTATTTTGTCTTTAAGGTTTCTGATAATTAAACTACCAAACACTTGTTTTGTACCTTTAGTCAGATTAAAAAGATCCAGATGATGTTCTCTTACTTTAAAGCTGGAGTTTTTTCATTAAGTCAGCTAAAGCTTGTATGTAATTCATAAAAATAATATGAACAATTTAAATAAAGTCAATCAAAATCTATACAAAAGTTGTACTGATAGCTTATTTGGTATTTTCTTATTTTAATTTTGGAAACATGTTCATCCAGCTATATTTGGGAGAGAAACTAAATTTTTCCTTGGGAAAAGATTCAGTGTATTTCTCTTAGTGATAAAAAGAACATCTTGGTGATAAAAAGGACATCTGTGTCAACATCTTAATTAAGGGTCATATGAGTTATCATAATTAGCCTTAGAGTCACTAATGTGATAGTGTGCTTTCTTTAACAAACTTTTACCTGTGGAAAGTTGTTTCCATTAATGTACTTAAAGTTTGTAATGGCTTACTTTAAGGCCACAGTTTTATTATGTCATATTGCCCAGTTTATATTAAGGTCAACTTATTTAATTATATGAAAATCACATGTTTCCAGAAAATATAAATGAACAAAAATTGTCTCCTTGCATATGAAAGTGCCAAAAAAAGAAAAAAAAAGAAAAGAAAAACTGGGAGCTTCATTGTGAATTTAACCAATTACTCTTAAAATTTCTACCTCAGCATAAAGGCCAAAAACTCCATGCAGCCAGATATGTTCCAAGGTGAATAAGAAGCATAAATGAAAAGCATTACTTTTTTTGTTATTTTAACATTGAGGTGTCTCAAAAAATCATGTTCTGCAAGATTTATTATGAGCAATAGAAAGTTGGTATACAACATTGGTTGAACAAATCACACAAATACACACATGTATACAAAATCAAAACAGATTCTGGAGGCTTATTTGCTTAATACACAGTCATTAGATTTCATAGAATGCTGCTTTCATTTTAAAATGCCATAGAGGTTGTTTGAAAATAAGAGTTTATATTATATTTGCAATATGTCCACACATGCTTATTCAAATATTAGTATTTCAAATATCAATTTGATTAATAGCTTGATCAGCCTTTCATTTATATTTATATAGCTAAATTGATTTTTAAAACTTATAAGACAAAAATTATTAAAATTAATAAAATTTATTTTAATAACTAAAAATACATTTAATTATTTTAAAATTATTAAAATTTATGTGTTTTGATGAGCGTATTTGATTCCAATCCAAATAGTCTAAACTTTATTTTTTATTTTTTATTTTTTTTGTATTTTTTTTTTATTATACTTTAAGTTCTAGGGTACATGTGCATAACGTGCAGGTTTGTTACATATGTATACATGTGCCATGTTGGTGTGCTGCACCCATCAACTCGTCAGCACCCATCAATTCATCATTTATATCAGGTATAACTCCCCAATGCAATCCCTCCCCCCTCCCCCCTCCCCATGATAGGCCCCAGTGTGTGATGTTCCCCTTCCCGAGTCCAAGTGAGCTCATTGTTCAGTTCCCACCTATGAGTGAGAACATGCGGTGTTTGGTTTTCTCTTCTTGTGATAGTTTGCTAAGAATGATGGTTTCCAGCTGCATCCATGTCCCTACAAAGGACGCAAACTCATCCTTTTTTATGGCTGCATAGTATTCCATGGTGTATATGTGCCACATTTTCTTAATCCAGTCTGTCACTGATGGACATTTGGGTTGATTCCAAGTCTTTGCTATTGTGAATAGTGCCGCAATAAACATACGTGTGCATGTGTCTTTGTAGTAGCATAATTTATAATCCTTTGGGTATATACCCAGTAGTGGGATG
>NC_045444.1:73829390-73949151 GCF_002776525.5 Piliocolobus tephrosceles
AACTGGTGTGAGATGGTATCTCATTGTGGTTTTGATTTGCATTTCTCTGATGGCCAGTGATGATGAGCATTTTTTCATGTGTCTGTTGGCTGTATGAATGTCTTCTTTTGAGAAATGTCTGTTCATATCCTTTCCCCACTTTTTGATGGGGTTGTTTGTTTTTTTCTTGTATATTTGTTTGAGTTCTTTGTAGATTCTGGAAATTAGCCCTTTGTCAGATGAGTAGATTGCAAAAATTTTCTCCCATTCTGTAGGTTGCCTGTTCCCTCTGATGGTAGTTTCTTTTGCTGTGCAGAAGCTCTTTAGTTTAATGAGATCCCATTTGTCAATTTTGGCTTTTGCTGCCGTTGCTTTTGGTGTTTTAGACATGAAGTCCTTGCCCATGCCTATGTCCTGAATGGTACTACCTAGATTTTCTTCTAGGGTTTTTATGGTATTAGGTCTAACATTTAAGTCTCTAATCCATCTTGAATTAATCTTCGTATAAGGAGTAAGGAAAGGATCCAGTTTCAGCTTTCTACTTATGGCTAGCCAATTTTCCCAGCACCATTTATTAAATAGGGAATCCTTTCCCCATTTCTTGTTTTTGTCAGGTTTGTCAAAGATCAGATGGTTGTAGATGTGTGGCATTAAATAGTCTAAACTTTAAATAAGAAAGTTTCTATTTATTCTATAAAACACAGGAACATTAGTAGAAAATATATTTGACTAGTAACATATGAGTGTCAAAGGAGTCCTAGGAAATCAAGTCAATGGATATTAGGTTGAAAACAAAGCCGAATCTAAACCAAAACTTCTAGAAATTAAATTCAGTGGTTTATTAAAACCTATTCATTTCATTCATTGAAAAGAAAGTAAGTTGTTGAAAAAAATCAAAGAGTATAAAGGCAGAAAAAGAGGAAACAATGAAAATTAAAATCCTTGCTTTATGTTCACATTCATATGTTATATCAATATAAACAGAAAGTGAAAACAAATAAATGTAAAAATGAAAAAATATGTAAGCTTCTGATTAGGGTTTCGTTGTTGAAAATAAAAATTAAGCTATGTTTCAACAGTCTTCAAGTTTTGGTATCCTCTTTTATGAAGATGTCTTTTATGAAAAAAACCCATAAACTTAACTGTTGAAAATGTACAGCCCTATATAGTTTTCAAGATGTTTGGAATACATAAAGCTTAATTTATTTTAACTTTTTATTTTGATATAATCCTAACAGAAAAGATACAAGAATAATGTAGGAAACCCCCAGGTACCTCTTATTAGAGTCACAATTTGTTGTCACATTTTGAGCCATTTGCATGTATAAGCATTTATATTTAGAGAGAGACAGATGATTTTTTCCTGAACATGTGAGAAAAGTTTGAAGATACTGTATCTTTTTGCTACTAAATATTTCAGTATGTACTATTTTATGGAAAATGGCATATTTTCTCACATGTCCACAGTATAATAATCAAAATCAGAAAATTTTAGCATTAATATAGTTCCATGGTATACCCACATATCATAATCAAATTTATCAAGTGTCTCAATTACATATTTTATAGTAACTTTATTTTTCCTGGTCTAAGAACCAATCTAGGACTGCACTTGGTTGTTATATTTGTTTAGCCTTCTTTAATCTGAAATAGTGTTTTAGCCTTTCCTAAGTTTCTTGGTCTTGCAATTTTTGAAGTGTAGAAACCAGGCATTTAAAAAAATATTTTTACTAAATTGGGACTTTGTCCTATAATTAGATTCAAGTCAAGCATTTTTGGAAGGAGTGCCATTAAGTTAACGGTAGATCCTTCTCAGTACATCATATCTGAGGCACATGATATTGAAATGTTTCAATATTGGTTAACTTTGATAACTTTGCTTTAGATTGTGTCTCTCAGGTTTTTTCAATGTAAATATACAGTTTTCCACCTTGTAATTAATCATAATAGTTGAGGTAATGTTTTGAGACTGTGAAACTATCCTGTTGCTCATTACATTTTTCCTCAGTTTTAGCTTCCACTGATGATTTCCTATTGTCATCATTCTTCCTATATTTATCAGGTGTCATTCAACTTCCGTTATAATTTATCTCAAATTTCTTTATTCATGAAGTTTATTATAACCAATGAGTTAAGATCCTTTACTATATCATTAAGTGTTTTAGTGATCAAGTATTCTCATATTTGGCCGGTGTGAACCCCTTTAATCTATCTCATCATATGTTCTTTTGATATTTCCCTTTGGTTACTTTCTGAACCATCCTGTACTTTCCATTAATTTTGAAAATTAGACTATGCTCCAAGGAGCATACTTTCTGGAATGTATTTCTGGTTCCTTGTTCCAGGGACAAGAAAGACCAGGTGCCTTGCTGGAAAAAACTAGATCCTACTGACCATAGCATTATTTGGGTGAGCAAGTTGGCTATAGGGTCTTTGTTATTTTGTTATGCATGTATCCCAAACTCCCTCTTCATCAGGGAAAAGATAGAAGGAAAAAAAAAAAAAAGGAAAAATGAAAATCCTGTCACGCCACTCTATCCTTTTATTGAAATTCCTTAGCTTTTACAAAGAAAAAAATTCTCATTTTCTCTTAGGGAGGGAAAGAACTATGCTACCTTAAGCACCACGAATCACACATGGGTTTACAGAGTTCAAACCAGTCTGTAAATGTACTGGAGCTTGCTCCTTAGTTTAATCTAAAATGGGGTGAACTTGTTCCTGTATGTCTTTGTCAAATACCCTAAAACAGAGGCCAAAGAGAAAATCATGCTCCCTCACAAACACAGAAAGAAAACCAAGAACATTTTTTTCTGTTTTATGCATGTGGCTTTATGTTTAACCTGTATGTTGCCTCTTACATTCTGGTCAGAGATATCTCAGCATATTGAATGAAGTTCAAATACCTTGGGCTGAGATAAAAAGAATTCCTAGATTTTTAAATTTTTTTCATTATTTCCCACAGCAGTATACTCTCAAAATCTCTTCTTTGCTCAGATTTGGAGCTGGGGGGTGGCAGTCATTTCTCTCACAGTATCTTTTTTAGCACTCAGGCCCCAAATAGGACATGCCAGGGAGAAACAAGTAAAACGTTTCTTACAAAAACTAAAATAGTTTCACAAGCCGTCCAGAATTGAACCTGATGCACAAAAATAACATTATTTTTGGGGGTCTCCATCCGTTCTAAATAGGCTTTTGATGGTCGTTGATTTCACTAAACAAAATTGAAACTGCATCACATTTTGTAACACCTGTTCCCTCTGCAAATTTTGTGTCATCAGACATTGGTATCTAGTTTTATTTTTGAGGTTATAGTAATTTCATTCACAATCAATTAACTCTTCATGATTTTCCTTCACTAGAGAATTTCTCACTTAACCCTGGAGCTCTGCCTTTTCCTTCACTACTGACTGTAGCTCCGAATTTTCCCACTAAATTCTATATCAATCTTCATTGGCCACTTGTTTCCACCATGCTGGATTCCTTCTGAGATGATATTTCTAACTCCAGGATGGCCCCTATTGGTTTCACTCACTCTGTGCACCATTTTTCCTGTAGTTTAGGGAACATGGTGTTATGTTCTTGACCTGGTATGGTTTGTCATGATTCATGCAAGGCCAGACATCACATCACATATTGACAAAAATTTTCCTCACATTTAACTCTTAAGATATGTTCTTGTACTGTCTAGCAAATGCACAGAAATAAATATTATTAGATGACTATAAACTTACAATGAGTTAGAAGGGTACTGCAAAAATATTCCCTTAATGTCCCCACTAATTATCTATCTTACTACACTGAGGCCAGGCCAGATAGCTTCTCAAAATATTTTCTTTTAGATTCTAACCTCTTCCTTTGCCACTTCTTTTAACCATTCCTTTTATCTTTTGCTCTCTCTGCATCCTTCTTCAGGGTGCCAGCTGCAGCCTAGATGTTTTCATATTCTGGGCCTCCTCTTTGACTCTAGAATTAGCAGCAGTGACTTCTCCATATTGAAGAATATATTAGATCTTCAATTTGTTTTAATTACCTCCAATAGGTTATTGAGGTACAGGTGGTATTTGGTTATACAAGTAAGTTATTTAGTGGTGATTTGTGAGATTTTGGTGCACCCATCACCTGAGCAGTATTTACTGCACCCTATTTGTAGTCTTTTATCCCTTGCCCCTTTCCCATCCTTCCTCCTAAGTCCCCAAAGTCCACTGCATCATTGCATCATTCTTATGCTTTTGTGTCCTCATAGCTTAGCTCCCAGATATCAGTGAGAACATACAATGTTTCATTTTCCATTCCTGAGTTATTTCACTTAGAATAATAGTCTCCAATCTCATCCAGGTCACTGCAAATGCCATTAATTCATCCATTTTTATGGTTAAGTAGTATTCCATCATATATATAAGATATATATATGTAGATATATATGGTATGATATGGTATGTGTGTGTGTGTATATATATATATACATACCACAATTTCTTTATATACTTGTTGACTGATGGGCATGTGGGTTGGTTCCACAATTTTGCAATTGCAAATTGTGCTGCAATAAATATGTATGTGCAAGTATCCTTCTTGTATAATGACTTCTTTTCCTCTGAGTGGATACCCAGTAGTGGGATTGCTGGATCAATTTTTCAAACTAAAAAAACCATGAGGAAAACAAAATTGACTGACCCTAACAAAATAATTTTGTCCTAGAATGAAAACCAAAGCCCATTCCATGATCTATAATGCTCTATGCAATCTGGACCCAACTTGACCCTCCTTCCTACCTTTTCTCTTTTTTATGCTGTCTGACCTTACTATTTCTCAAATGCACCAAAAATATCTTTGTCTCAGGAACTTTGTTTTTTTCCCTCCCTGATATGTACTTTCTTTTGGCTCTCTCTCTTGGTTCATTCATGTCTCTGTCAAATATTATTCAACTCAAAGTACTTCCCTGATTAATATATACAAAAGAGCTGCTGCCCCCGACCAGCTCCATTTTTAATACTGTACATGTGTTCTTTGTTTGCATGAATAAACATATATGCCATAATTTTTTTCTTTTCATTGTGTCATACTAAAGAATTGTTCCTTGCCTAGAAGAGAATAAAAGTAAGGAGGAATCAAATTCTCCTTTACATGCATATAAGAATATATCTCAGTAAGCAATAGCAAGATAAATAACAAGGTGTTTTGAGAGGAAGTTGGGAAGGTATGATGCAAGTTGGGTTGCTAGCAAAGGCTTTTAGAAGAAATTTAAAGTGAGACTTAAAAGTTGAGAAGAAGCCAATTATGTGAGGAATTGAATAATAAAGATTTTCAGGCAGAAGGAATAGCATGTATCAAAATGTTTTAGCCAAACACAAAATTGCTAGAAGAGAAAATACATATCAAAGCAGAAATAAATGAATTTGAAATGATGAAAGTAATACAAAAGATCAACAGAACGAAAAGGTGTTTTTTCCAAAACATAAACAAAATTGACAAACCTTTAGCTAGACTAACTAAAAAACAAAGGAAGAATGCACAAATAAATAAAATCAGAGATGAAAAAGGAAACATTAAAACTGACACCACAGAAGTTCAGAAGGTCATTAGTCGCTAATATGAGCAACTACATGCCAATAAATTGGAAAATATAGAAGAAATGCATAAATTCCTAGACACAAACAAACTATCTACAAGACTGAGCCATGAATAAATCTATAATCTAAACAGGTCAATAACAAGTAATGAGATTGAAGTTATAATAAAAAGTCTCCCAACAAAGAAAAGACTGGGACCCAATGCCTTCACTGCTGAATTCTACCAAACAACTAAAGAAGAATAAATACCAATCCTACTCAAACTATCCCGAAAAATAGAATAGGAGGGAATACTTTCAAACTCATTCTTCAAGGCCAGTATTATCCTCATACCAAAACCAGATACATCAAAAAAAAAGAGAAAACAATAGGCCAATATCACTTAGAAAACTGAAAATCCACATGCAAATAAAAAAAAGAAAGTAGACCCTGTCTCTTGTCATATAAAATATTAAATCAAAATGGGTTAAAGATTTAAATCTAAGAGCTCAAGCTATTAAACTACTGCAAGTAAACATTGGGGAAACACTCCAGGATATTGGACTGGGCAAAGAGTTCTTGAGTGATACCCCACAAGTATAAGCAACAAAAGGAAAAAAAAATGGACAAATGGGATCATATCAAGTTAAAAGCTTCTGCATAGCAAAGGAAACAATCAACAATGTGAAAAGACAACCCATAGAATATAAGAAAATATTTGCAAACTACCCATCTGACAAGGGTTTAGCAACCAGAATATATAAGGAACTCAAATAACTTTGTAGGAAAAAAAATCTAAAAATTTGATTTAAAAAATGGGCAAAAGACCTAAATAGATATTTCTGAAAAGAAGACATACAAATGGCAAACAGGTATATAAGAAGGTGCTCAATATAATTGATCTTCAGAGACATGCAAATGAAAACTATAATCACACATAATCTTGCCCCAGTTAAAATGACTTTTATCCAAAAGACAAGCAATAACAAACGCTGAAGAGACTGTGGAAAAAAATGAAAACTCTTGTACAATGTTGGTGGGAATGTAAACTATTAGAACCACTATGGAGAACAGTTTGGAGGTTCCTCAAAAAAGCTAAACATAGAGCTACCATATAATCCAGGAATCCCACCTCTAGGTATACATCCAAAAGAAAGGAAATCTATATATTGAAGAGATACCTGCACACCTGTGTTTGTTGTAGCACTGTTCACAGTAGCCAAGGTTGGGAAGCAACCTGTGGCCATCAACAGATGGATCGATAAAGAAAACGTTGTATACACAATGAAGTACTATTCAGCCATGAAATACGAGATCAAAAATCATTTGACAAAATTCAACATTTATAACAACATAGATGGAACTGAAAGTCATTATGTTAAGTGAAATAAGCCAGGCACAGAAAACAAATTTTACATGTTTTCACTTATTTATGGGAGCTAAAAATTAAAGTAATTCCACTCATGGAGACAGAGAGTACAGGGATGGTTACCAAAGGCTGGAAGGGTAGTCAGGGAAGGTGGGGCAGAGGGGAGTGGGGATTGTTAATGGGTACAAAACAATAGTTAGAAAGAATGAATAAGACCTAATATTTGCTACCACACCAGGGTAACTCTAGTCAAAAATAATTTAATTGTACATTTAAAAATAATTAAAAGGGTATAATTGGTTTGTTTGGATTAATGTGTGGGGTAATGGTTACCCCATGTGCTCTGATGTGATTATTATACATTGCACACCTGTATAAAAACATTTTATATAACCCATAAATATATACACTTACTATGTACCCACAAAAATTAAAAAGAAAAAAGTTAAAGACCCAAGATCCTCTTGTGAATGATACACAATCGATATGGGGAGAGTGGCATAGGAAGAGTTGGGAGAGGCAGGTTGGGTCTCAAACACAAGGTGTCTGGTGGGCCATGTGTGGAAGCATGGCTATTATTTTTAAGTGGAAAGGGAAGCCATTTGATGGTTTTAAGTAAGAGGGCAACAAAACATTTCGTACTTTAAAATTATCATATTGATTGCTGTGTGGAAAATGAAATTGATAGTGGTAAGATAGAGATGAAACCAGTCAAGAGGGTATTGCAGTACTCCAGATGAAAAGCGTTGGTAATATTCATCAGAAGCGAAAGACAGAAGTATATGGCACATGTTTTTGTGAAATAAAATAAAGACAACTGAGATTGGAGAGATTAGACATGGGGGTAAGAGAAAGAGTCACAGGTTCCTCAGGACAGACATGTGACTGAGTGGATGCTGGTGCTATTAAATAATTTGGAAATGTCTATGGAGAAAAAAGGCTACTATGAAAGGGAATTGGGAAGGAGTGAAATTAGTAGCTCAGCATAGTTGTATTAGGTATGAAATATCTTAGAGATAGCCAAGTGAAGATTTGGAAAAGACAACTGATACACAATATAGAGCTTGAAAGAGAGGTTTAAGTTTAATGAGAGAAAATTGGGAGTGTTTTTCCTGTTATACCTTTTCATCAAAACAATATGTCTTCTAAACATAATATAATAAAGCATAATATAAACATATATATTATTCTGTCTCTTTCCAATAAGGTGCCATACTTTGATTATAGCATAGAAGAAAAAGGCAAATAGTTATAGACTATTTTTAAAACACCATGACAGATTATTTATTTTCTTTTTTTTTCTTTTGTCAACAATGTAATACATTTAATTATTTACATTTGACCCAGGGGAACTGAGGTTTAAAGAGGTTAATTAAATTGCCCCAAGATCAATCAGCTTATAAGAGAAAGAACCAGGATTCAACCTTAGTTTTTGTTGTTAAGCCTATACTTTTTCTACACCAACTGTAACATAAGTATATATTCATTTTTTTTTTTACTTAAAGAGATCTAAAAAATGAAATCAGATAACTTGAGATCAGGAGTTCGAGACCAGCCTGGGCAACATTGTGAAACCCTGTCTCTACTAAAAATAGAAAAATTAACTGGGTGTGGTGGTGCATCTGTAATATCAGCTACTCAGGAGGCTGAGGCAGGAGAATTGCTTAAGCCCAGGGGGCAGAGGTTGCAGTGAGCTGAGATAGCACCACTGCACTCCAGCCTGGGTGATAGAATAAGACTCTAATTAAAAAAAAAAAAAAAAAAGAAAAGAAAAGAAAAGAAAAGAAATGGTGGTATGAGTTAAGCAGCATTTTTATTTACCTCAAATCATGAATATTTATTAAAAGTTTTAGTTTGCCTGTAATTTCAAGTAGTCTGTTAATTCAATCTCATTATCATGGGGGAAAAACACAATTAAAGCTATATCTTGGTGGCCATTAGTTATTTGCAACAAAGAAACTTGGTATTTGGAGGGGGCTTAAGTTATTCCTTAAGGTAAGAATTATGCACTTGATAAAAATTCTGGCACCGTTTAGTCAGAATTACCTGGAGTACTGGTATTTGCTGTTCTTGCTATTTTTGATAAGGGGCAGGGTCAGTGAGAAACTTTGGGTCCTAAAAGGATTTTTCCAAAAGGTGATTATGCATTTTTTACAACATGAGAAGTTTTATTTCGTTAGCTTATATAATTATATAACATTTGGAAATTAAATCAATTTTCCTTCATTTTGTTTTTCTGAGGATTTTGGATGAAACAGGATTATGGTATGGGCATACTAGAGATATTTGTCTTCTTGCTGACACACGGAAATATTTTATTATCTTTCTGAAAATATTACAACAAAATCTAAACATTCTCTTTGATATATTTTCTAATTTGTGTAACATAAAAAAGTTCTATTACATGTGAGTGTGTAATTCTGCCCTTCCATATGTCAATCAACATCCAGGTTAATAACAATCATAATGTTGGAGGCATTTTAAATACTGAAATTCTTTTTGAAATAAAATGAAATTATTTTATTCTTTCTCATTGCTCTATTCGGATATCATTTTAGAATATTAAAATTTTAAAATTAAAATTATATAAAATGTAGTAGCTTCTACATTTTAAAAAAGGAGAGGGAGGAAGATAAAAAAGAAGAGGGAGGAAAAGGAGAGACAGGACGATAAAAAGAGCAGGTATTACTGAGAGATTAAGATAGTCCTTTAAGAGACTTTATGTGTGGTTTTCAACACACTGTAATTTAGGACTTTTCTTTTTCTATTTTAAAGATGATTAAAGTAAGACTCAGAAATATGAAATAATTAGTCCAAGCTAACACAATCAGAACTGTGCAAGTTTCGCACTTTAATTTGGAATAAAACAATTGTCTAAACTTCCTGAATCACTGAGAAGGACTTGATATACAATTTGCTTTTACCAGTTGCTCTTAGAGATCTGTGGAAATTCCCAAATTTATAAGTGGAAGTGAAGAATATAATATCTGTGAAATAAAATAATTAGCATCAATGACATTTGAAAAACATAGGATCAGCTATTATTAACCTGATTCTTCATTCAGAGACACTTCAACTTGACTAGTATTTTATTGCTCAATGAACCTTGTATAAACATAACACTATTCAATCATTCATTCATATCTATTACCTTTTTACTTGGTCTTAAAATTGTTACAAAAGCATCCTTTTTGTTCATATTTGCTTATTATATCTTTGTGCATTACTTCATTTCCAACCACTCTGTATTCATTTATTAAAATATTTCTTTACTGCACAAAGTATTATTATTTATTTGTTAAGTCTGAGAGATGCAGTCTTTTGAGGGGTGGATATCCTGGGCCAGGTTCTCTTGAAGCGGAGCTTGACATGAAATTCTGGTGAAAGTGATTACTGAAGGAAGGCTCTCAGGAGAAATCTATAAAAAAAACTTTGGAAAGCGGGTTAGAACTGGGGCAAAGAACTATTCAACTATGTACTTCTATTGATGTCCTACCTGTAGACAAATTAAGCGAGAAACTCAGAATCAGAGTTGTCCAAACTCCAGACCGAGTTAGCTTTTTGTACTATGTATCAGTAAGTTATTGTCTGCAAGCCACCTCTGGGTAAAGGGCATAAGTTTTCATGCCTTTTCTGGTAAATTGATTCCCTTTGATAATAGCACTTTTCCAGACTGAAGCTGTAAGTCATCAGAAGCTTCTATTCACGGCAGCTGGGGATCTAGATACACTGACAATGGATGGGATGTGGATATGACACCACAGCATCTACCATAGTCTACTGCTTGCACTGCTGAACCCATCTTACTTCTCACATTAGTTCATTCAGTCTGGGTACAGTTTCTCTAGGATTCTTCAGACACACTGTCTGGGGGAAGTTTCAAGAGGAGGGTTTTTGGAATATACAGTATTCTTGGTTCTTGATCTCAAGGCTGTTGTTAATGCTCAACCTCACCCTATTTTGCCACCAATTCTAAATTCCCGTTCCTTCCAGGAAAACTTCTGTTGGTGTGGGTGCCTTGTCTGGTAGGATAAAGCAGGCCATCATACCTAAGGTGATTGAATTCCCAATTATTATGTCTGTATCAAGCCATTGTTTTTATCCTGAACCATTTAAAGGTAAAACTCTTAAAGTGAGTATATAATTTATCATTTAAATATTCTATATTTTTGTTGCTGCTCCCATTATGTAATAAGAGACATACTTCTCATGATGATGAAAGTCAATAAACACTGGCAGTGTGTTAACTCTTTTCCTTGCCTGCTAGTTAACAGTCACAGGAGCCCAAAGTGAAAAGGATGTTTTAAATTTAGTGGGGATGGTGCTGAGCCACCCCTGGCATTCTGAGAACCAAATCCTTTAGAAGCACAAAGTTTAATATTAAATGGAAAGAAAACAAAAACACCCCAAGTACATTGCCAGGAGTGTCAGACATATGTAGTCTACACTTTGGGAAATAGAGCTGCATAATGAATATTGGTATGAAGTATGTATTGTACACAAAGGGGTAGTATACCATAACCTCAGGTTCTCACACTGAAGCTGATGCTTAGATGAACTTTAAAAACACGGTTTCATTGCTATCAGACCAGAGGTGCTATCACACTGTCACTTTGATTTGCATTTTTTTAATGACTAATGCTATTAGGAATCTTTTTTTTTTTTTTTTGAGACGGAGTCTCGCTCTGTCGCCCAGGCTGGAGTGCAGTGGCCGGATCTCAGCTCACTGCAAGCTCCGCCTCCCGGGTTTACGCCATTCTCCTGCCTCAGCCTCCTGAGTAGCTGGGACTACAGGCGCCCGCCACGTTGCCCGGCTAGTTTTTTTGTATTTTTCAGTAGAGACGGGGTTTCACAGTGTTAGCCAGGATGGTCTCGATCTCCTGACCTTGTGATCCGCCCGTCTCGGCCTCCCAAAGTGCTGGGATTACAGGCTTGAGCCACCGCGCCCGGCCAGGAATCTTTGTCCATGCTTATTTTTCATCTGTTTTTCTCCTTTTGAGAAATTTCTATTCAAATTCATTACTGACTTGGGAATTTGGTTTACACGCCTTTTTATTATTGAGTTAAGGATATTCTTTTTGTAGTCTGGATATCCGTATATGCAATTTATAAATATTTTCTCCTATTCTGTGGATTGTTTATCCATTTTATTATAGTATCATGCAATATAAAGGTTTTAATATTGAAGAAGTCCAATTTATCTGTTATTTCTCTAGCCTCTTATGCTTTCAATATCATATCAAAGAAACAGCTGCCTAAGGCAAGTTCACAAAGATTCACTCTTATCTTTTTTTCTAAGAGTTTTACAGTTTTAGGTCTTGCATTTAGTCTTTAGTTCATTTCCCAGCACCGTATGTTGAAACAATTGTTCTTTTCTTACTCAATTATCAAGGTATCTTTATTTAAAATCATAATAATTTTAAATACATAAGTTCACCAGAAATATGAGTTTAATTTTGTATGTTAAACTTTGTTCCATTGACCTATATTTATATTTGTGTCAGTACCACAATGCATTTATTACAGCAGCTATGTACTAAATTTTGAAATCCACAAATGTGAGTCCTCCAACTTTGTTCTTTTTCAAGATTTGTTAGCCTATTTTAGTTTTCTTGCATTTTATATGTGTTTTAAGATCGGTTGTCAATTTCTGTTAAAAGGTAGACTGGTATTTAGATAATAATCATATTGAATGTAGATAAATTTCAGGATCTTTACCATCTCAACAATATTAACTTATCAAAAAATATAAGACCAGAAGAGAGATCCCAGAAATAAAAGCAAACATGTATGGTCAGATGATCTTTGACAAGGGTGCTGAGAACACAAAGAAAATAAAAGATAATCTGATCAATAAATAATGTTGGGAAAATTGTCTATCTCTATGCTGAAAAATAAATTAGACCTTTATCTCACACCACATGCAAAAATCAACTAAAAATGGATTAAAGGCTTAAACATAAAAATTGAAGCTATTTAAAGCTACTAGAAGAAAAGATGGGAAAAGCTCCTTGACATTGGTCTGGGCAATAATTCTTTTGGTAATCACATCAATAATACAGCCAACAATAGCAAAAAAACAGATAAATAATATCATGTCAAATTAAAAATTTCTGCACAGCAAAGGAAACAATCAGAATAAAAGGGAAACCTATAGAATGGAAGTAAACATGTGTAAACCATATATCTAATGTGGAATTAGTATTCAAAATATACAATCAACTTATATAACTTAATAACAAAAAATTCAAATAACCCAGCTTAAAAATGGGCAAAGAAGATCCTGAAGATATTTCACTAAGGAAAGCATACAAATGGCCAATAGGTATATGAAAAGGTGCTGAACATCATTAATCATTAGAGAAATGCAAATTGAAACCACAATGGTATATTGCTTCATACCTCTGTAATTCTCTATTATCAAAAAGACAAAAGATAAGTTGATGAAGATGTAGAGAAAAGGGAAAACTTGCACACTGTTGGTGGGAATGTATTATAAATTAGTGCAACTATTACAAAAAACAATATAGAAATTTCTCAACAAAATAAAAACTAGAACATAGAATGGAAGCACAGAAAGATGGCCAAATAGAAGCAACTTACCAGTATTGAATCATGAGGAAATTCAAAACCTGAACCATAATAAAAAATCTTCCAGCAAAGAAAAACCTGAACCTGAGGAAATAATATCTCTACACTCATTCTACAAAGCCAATATCACCTTGATACCAAACCCAGACAAACACACATCAAAAAAGAAAACTACAAACCAATATCCATGATGAATATTGATGCAACATCATTGACAAAATATTAGCAAACTGAATTCAACACCACATTAAAAAGATTACTCATTACTAAACTGGATCTATCCCAGGATGCAGGGATGGTTCAATGTATGCAAATCAATCAATGTGATACATCATATCAAAATAATGAAGGATAAAAAACCATACGATTATTTCAACTGATTTTGAAAGAGGATTTGATAAAATTCAACATGTTTTCATAATAAAAAAGTACTAAAAAAACTGGGTATAGAAGGAATGTATCTCAGGATAATAAAAGCCATATATGACACAACCATAGCTAATATCATATTGGCTGGGGAAATACTGAAAGCCTTTCCTCTAGGATCTAGAATATAACAAGGATGTTCATTTTCACCACTGTTATTCAGAATAGTGCTGGAAGTCTTAGATTAACAATCAGACAAAAAAAAAAAAAAAAGTAAAACATATTCAAGTTGAAAAGAAAGAAGTCAAATTATCCTTGTTTGCAAATGATATAATCTTATATTTGGAAAATCCTTAAAACTCCAGCAAAAATATTTTAGAATTAATAAACAATTTCAGTAAAGCTGCAGGACACAAAATCAGCATAATAAAATAAGTGACATTTCTATATGCCAACAGCAAACAATCTGAAAATGAAATCAATAAAGTAATTCTATTTACCAAAGTTACAAATAAAATTAAATACATAGGAATTAACTTAAATAAACAAGTGAAAGTTCCCTACAATAAAACTATGAATTATTGGTGAAAGAAACTGAAGAAAGTGCCAGAAATGGCAAGGTATTCCATGTCCATGGATGGGAAGAATCAATATTGTTAAAATGTCCATACTACCTCTATTATTCCATTCTTGCACTGCTATAAGGAGAAACCTGAGATGGAGTAATTTATAAAGAAAAGAGATTTAATTGTCTAATGATTCTGCAGGCTATATAGGAAGCATGACACTGGCATCTGCTTGGTTTTTGCAGAAGCCTCAGGAAAATTACAATTATGGTGTAAGGTGAAGGGGAAGCAAACATGTCACCTGGCAAGAGCAGGTGCAAGAGAGAGCAACTCGGGAGGTGCTAACATTTTTAACTGACAAAATCTCATGATAATTATTGTGAGAAGTGTACCAAGAGGGATGATGGTAATTATTCAAGAGAAATCCATCCCCATGTTTCAATCACCTCCCACCAGGCCCTACCTCCAACACTGGGGATTATATTTCAATATGAGATTTAGGCAGGAACACACATCCAAACTATATCACTACTCAAAGCAATCTACAAATTCAATGCAATCCTTATCAAAATGCCAAGGACATTCTTCACAGAAATAGAAGAAATAATCCTAAAATTTGTATGAAACCACAAAAGACTCAGAATAGCCAAAGCTATCCTAAGCAAAAAGAACAAAACTGGGGGAATCACATTATGTGACTTCAATTTATACTACAGAGCCATAGTAATCAAAACAACATGGTACTGGCATAAAAACAGACACATAGAAAAGTAGAACAAGATTGAAAAAAACCCAGAAACACATCTTTACATCTATAATGAACTCATTTTTGCCAAAGTTGCCAAGGACATGCACTGGGGAAAGACAGTCTCTTCAATAGATGGTGCTGGAAAAACTAGGCATCCATATGTAGAAGAAAGAAACTAGATTCCTCTCTCCATAGACAAAAATCATATCAAAGTGGGTTAAAGATTTAAATGTAATACCTCAAATTATGAAGCAACTGCAACAAAACACATGGAGGAAAATCTCCAGGACATTGGACAGGATGAATATTTCTTAGGTAATACCCCACAAGCACAGTCAATCAAAGCAAAAATGGACAAACGGGATCACATCAGGTTAAAAAGCTTCTGCAAAACAAAGAAAATAATCAACAAAGTGAGGAGACAATCCACACAATGGGAGAAAATATTTACAAACTACCCATCAGATAAGAGATTAATAATCAGAATATATAAGAAGCTCAAACAACTTTATAAGAAAAAAAGGAATAATCCAATTACAAAATTGGCAGAAACTTGAATAAGCATTTCTCAAAGGAAGACATACAAATTGCCAATAAGTATATGAAAAGGTGCTCAACATCATGTTTGTCAGAGAAATGCAAATCAAAACTATAATGAGATATCATTTTACACCAGCTAGAATGGCTTTTATCCACGGGGCATGGTGGCTTATGCCTGTAATCCCAGCACTTTAGGAGGCTGAGGCGGGCAGATCACAAGGTCAGGAGTTCGAGACTAGCCTGACAAACATGGTGAAACCCCATCTCTACTAAAAGTACAAAAATTAGGCAGGCATGGTGGCACCCACTTGTAATCTCAGCTACTCAGGAGGGTGAGGCAGGAGAATCACTTGAACTCGGGAGGCAGAGGTTGCAGTGAGCCAAGATCGCCCCACTGCACTCCAGCCTGGGCGACAGAGTGAAACTCCATCTCAAAAAAAAAAAAAAGAATGGCTTTTATCCAAAAGACACGTGATTTAAAAAATGGTGAAAATGTGGAGAAAAGAGACCCCTCATACACTGCTGGGGGGAATGTAAATTAGTGCAACTACTATGGAGAACAGTATGAAGGTTCATCAAATAACTAAAGATAGAACTACTGTATGATCCAGCAATCCCACTACTGGGTATTGATCCAAAGGAAATAAAATTAGTAGAGATATCCGCACTCCCATGATTATTGCAGCACTGTTCACAATAGCCAAGATTTGGAGGCCTAAATGTTAAATGGTAGATGAATGGATGAAGAAAATGTGGTACATATACATAATGGAGTGCATATTAGGTCTTTATATGTTATGAACTCAATAATACATTGTTATAGTTATTGCTTTATGTAATCTTATGTCTCTTAAAAAACTTGAAAAAAGAAAGGAGAGTATGTGTTTGCAGAATTGTTACATGTACCTCTTATTTACCATTTTTTATTCTTTGTATTTCTTCCATTGAATTACTTGCCATCTGTGTTATTTCTTACTCTATACAACTTTTCTCCCACCCATCTCCTCTGTGCTGTTATTGTCAAATACATTATTGTCTAATGTTTTAAACCCAACAATCCAATTATATACATATATTTTATGCAGTTATTCCTTAAATGAGTTAAGAAAAGGAACAGTAATAATTATACAATTACACTGTCTTTTATAAATACTTACATAATTACCATTATTGGAAATATTTTATATTTTAATTTTTTTATTACTACCTAATTAATTTCATTAGTTTTAAGCCTGAAGAATTCTTTTTAATATTTTCTTGTGAGTCTGCTAGCAATAAATTCCTCAAATTTTGTTTATCTGAGAACTTATTTATTTTATCTTTGTTTATTAAAACTTTAAATATATCATATATTTGCCTTTTGGATACCATTGCTTATCAGGAGAATTCAGTAGTTAAACTTCTTGGGATTCCCTTACATATCATGAGTCATTTTTCTCTCTGACTGCCTTTAAGACTTTGTCTTTGGCATCAACATTTGATTATGTCTAAGTGTGAATTTCTTTGTGCTTAAAATATTTAGAGTTTATCACAATTCTTAAATTATCTGATCAGTGTTTTTCAACATATATAGAAAGCTTTCAGACATCCTTGAAATATTTTCTGCCCTTTTCTTTTTTTTTATGGTTTTTCCATTATACCTTTGTTGAGGTACTTATTGGTGTCTTACTTTTCTCTTTGGCTCACTTCACTTCATTTATTCTTATTCTTTTCTCTCTCTCTTCTTCAGATTATATAACCTGTATTGCTCTATCTTCAAGTTTGCTGATTCTTTTCTTCGCCAACTCAAATCTTTTGCTGAGCCAATCTAGTGAATGTTTCATTTTGATTTTTGCATTTTCAATTATAACATTTTCATGTGGTTCTCCGAAAAACAATTTATCTCTCTTTCTATTCATGGAACATTATTGCCATATTTTCTTTAAATTTTTTTAGACAGGGTCTCTTAGTTCTTTGAATATATTTATAGTGGCTGATTTAAAGTCTGATAACTGCAGCATCTAGACCATTTCCAAATAAGTTTCTATTATCTGCTTTCTTTTTCTGTATGTGGTTATGATTTTCTCTGTTTCTGTGCATCTCAAAGTTTTTGTTGCAAATGCAGCCTTTCAGGTAATGTATGGTAGCACCCCATGTTGCTGATCCCATTCACCCCAGGTTATGTTATAGTTTTTTGATTGGCCATGTATTTATTTGCTTAATAATATTTAGTTGCCATTAAACATTTAAATAATGTTTTATTTGTTTAATGGCTATACTTCCGCAGAGTCATTTCTCAGTACAACCATGTGACTTTTGATGTACTTGCTCAGAATTTTTCTTATTTTAATATTTCAGCCTGGTTATGTAGGTGTTATCCCTGGATTAGCATAGGTCATTTATTACTCAGGAGTTGTGCTTAACCCCCCTTTAGCTGTTAGATTTTTAATCTTTACCATTGAACGTGCTTGTGGTGTGGAGGCCGCTGTTAGAGTCAAAGGAGTTTGTTTTTGCCACATCTTCACCCAAGTATGAGTATCTAGATTTTACTTTTCCATTCACTCCTGGAGGGCAACACCTTGGCCATACATACAATCTTCCAGGTTGCCATGGATACATGTAATTTCATTTTTAAGCTTAGTTTTCCAGGAGTTGCCCCTATGTCAAAATAGCTCATTGTTTAGCTATAAGATGGTCAGAGGTTGTGCTTAAGCTCTTGCGCCACTGAGACTTCTGTCCTTTGTTGATGCCCATTGTTGTGGTTAATGAATGCTTTCAAATATTCTCTACATTTGGCCCTGATTCTCCTGACTAGGTACACTTTAGAGCATATAGACAGCCCGTCCAACCCTGTTTGCTGTCATCACAGGATAGACCTTCTTGGCTCACTCATTCTCCAGTTCTCTATGATAAAAATCTGATGCTCAGCAGTTTTGCTTATTAATACTTGTATCATGGAGTTATAGACAAGTCTTCTTAGTTGTCCTTCACCAAAAACTCCATTGCTTTTAGCAGAATCCCTAGGCATGAAATCCTCCATAATTTGTTCCAAATAAAATTAGTTTCCTCACGTAGAGCTGTGGAGCTCTTCATTCTTAAGGACGACCTCTCCAGCCTGCCTCTCCCCATAGATAGAACCTCTGAACTGCTACACAAGAACTGGGCACAGGGACAGTAGCCTACATTTCCTGGAGTGACAACTCTGCTTCAAGAGTGTAGGCTATGCTGAATGCTATGCCTATGTCCTGAATGGTTGCAAGGACTTCATGTCTAAAACACCAAAAACAGAGACAACAAAAGCCAAAATTGACACATGGGATCTAATTAAACTAAAGAGTTTCTGCACAGCAAAAGAAACTGCTATCAGCATGAATAGGCAACCTACAGAATGGGAGACATTTTTTGCAATCTACTCATCTGACAAAGGGCTAATATCCAGAACCTACAAAGAACTCAAACAAATTTACAAGAAAAAAACAAACAACACCATCAAAAAGTGGGCAAAGGATATGAACAGACATTTCTCAAAAGAAGACATTCATACAGCCAACAGACACATGAAAAAATACTCATCATCACTGGCCATCAGAGAAATGCAAATCAAAACCACAATGAGATACCATCTCACACCAGTTAGAATGGCAATCATTAAAAAGTCAGGAAACAACAGGTGCTGGAGAGGATGTGGAGAAATAGGAACACTTTTACAATGTTGGTGGGATTGTAAACTAGTTCAACCATTGTGGAAAACAGTATGGCGATTCCTCAAGGATCTAGAACTAGAAGTACCATATGACCCAGCCATCCCATTACTGGGTATATTCCCAAAGGATTATAAATCATGCTGCTGTAAAGACACATGCGCACATATGTTCATTGCGGCACTAATTCACAATAGCAAAGACTTGGAATCAACCCAAATGTCCATCAGTGACAGACTGGATTAAGAAAATGTGGCACATATACACCATGGAATACTATGCAGCCATAAAAAAGGATGAGTTTGTGTCCTTTGTAGGGACATGGATGCAGCTGGAAACCATCATTCTCAGCAAACTATCACAAGAACAGAAAACCAAACACCTCATGTTCTCACTCAGGTGGGAATTGAACAATGAGATCACTTGGACACGGGAAGGGGAACATCACGAACCAGGGCCTATCATCGGGAGTGGGGAGTGGAGAGGGATGGCATTGGGAGTTATACCTGATGTAAATGATGAGTTGATGGGTACTGACCAGTTGATGGGTGCAGCACACCACCATGGCACATGTATACATGTGTAACAAACCTGCACGTTGTGCACACGTACCCTAGAACTTAAAGTATAATAATAAAAAAAAGAGTGTAGGTTGGAAGGGGCTCTGGTCTTCTTGCCTTGCCTCTCCTGGTATGTAACCTATGCCCTATGAGTGAGCTTGTAGCTATCGTATAAGAGAACAGGATACGGTATTCTTGGTGTGTTGCATCTATGGTAAAGCTTCACACTTATGAGTAAAGGCTAGGCAAAGCAAGGGTCCTCTCAACCACACCTGCCTGAAATACAACTTACATGGACTTAACATGGCTGAGGGTAGAATGAGAAATTTTTACAGTCTGTTCGCTCCACCTGCAAGTTGAGACCAAAGCCCCACCTGGAATCTGAAGGAGAGAGAGCACCCCATCTTCTTGGCTTCACCTTCCTATATTAGAGCTCCTGGAGTACTTTTTTTTTTTTTTTTTTTCCTAAGAGGGAGCCTATGAGGGATGGGTGAGAGGCGGAGGTGGGAGTGAAGGTAGTTTGTGGTTCAAATGCCACAGATCCTTACTATTGTCGGCAAATTTAGATTTTCTTGAATAAATGCTACTCGTTTGTTCTCCATATGCCCATAAAAAAATTTTCAGCTACCTCAGAGTAGCTTCTCCAGAAATACAGAGTTAACTCAAGGCAAAGGCAACATGAGACACCTCAATTTGAGGAAAGCTTGTCCAAAATATTCCCCATCTCCAGCTCTGAGCAAGTTGAATCTTTTCCCTGCAGCCTACTTGCTTCTCAAAATGTCCCTGATTTGGCCAGTGGTTGCTTGCTTGAGCTGGCTCCTGTATCGTTTTGATGTGTCTCTCCCATTGTTTGAATGTCTCTTTATTTTCAGGCACAAAACACACACACACACACACACACACACACACACACACACACACACACACAATGTTTTACGTTCACGTGAATCAAGCATTTCTCCAAGGAGTTCTAATTCCTTTCTAAAGCAGTTTTAAGAGTATTAAATATAATCTCTAAATGTTGGGAGCGCTAATGGGATTTTCTTTCTACTCTTTCTTATTAAAATATTTTGGTAAAGAAATTTCCTATCGCCTACTCCAAATTTATCTGAGCCAAAAGGGGCTCAGATAAATTTATCTGAGTCTGACTACATATTATTTTCCCATTTAGCTTAGACTTGTCATCATGCATTTTAACCAAGTCCTCACTAAAATAACTCATTAGCTAGCACTTTTTCTGTGATGCAAGTTTCCAAACCTGTACAATATAATCTACTTATTTCAAAAAGTTATCAAACTTAAAAGAAGGAAAACTGAATCTAAAGTTTAAAAAATATAAGCTGTATTTACTTCAGGGAAAAAATATTGAACTGTGTCTTGCAACTGCAGAAATTCCACCCATAATCCTATTTCATTTTCTATATTTTTCAGCTTTCTGAAAGTTGATCCATAAATATAGTTACTTAAGTCATAACATCAGAAATAGACTTGGAATGAAAAAGAAATATGTCAATATGGTGTCTAAATTTTTTCTTAAATATGAAAAAATAAAAGTCAAATTACTAAAATGAAATGGTAAGTAACATATAACATTGTTATAGTTTGTATAATACAGGACTTTAAAAGTCATTTATTAAAAGAAATGAAATTACATGTTTATTGTTCTTCAAGCCTCTTCAAGGCCATTCTTTCAAACTAACTTTAGATACTCCTTTATTCTACCCTTGATTCACTACTGAATTTTATTCCAGTTCTTTGCCCTTGTGTTTGAGATCGTCATCTCAGATGGTCAGCTTTTTTTCCTCAGGAAACATTTTTCTTTATGTTGTAATGACTTCATATTTTCTATTGTAAATTCTTTGGAAGTTAGCCCTAGTAAATAAAATTAAATATGATTTTTAAAATATTTTTATAATTTGTACTCAGTTACACTTAATGGTAAGCAGTATTTACTGAACACAAAATTCTAATGAAAATTGTCATAGTTATCTGTTCTCTGAAATTCTCTCTGGTAAAATTCTAATCTATCAAGTTTTAATAAATTGATATCTCTCATTTACTACCACAGTGCTGAAGATTTAGTCATTGATTTTTTTTCCCCACAAATATAGAAACTAAAATGAACTTTATTTATTTATTTATTTGTTTATTTTTGAGATGGAGTCTCACTCTGTCACCCAGGCTGGAGTGCAATGGCGTGCGGTCTTGGCCACTGCAACCTCTGCCTCCCGGGTTCAAGCAATTCTCCTGCCTCAGCCTTCGGAGTAGCTGGGACTACAGGCTCATGCCACCACATCCAGCTAAATTTGTATTTTTTAGCAGAAATGGGGTTTCACTATGTTGGCCAGGCTGGTCTCCAACTCCTGACCTCTGCCTCCTGATCTGCCCACCTCAGCCTCCCAAAGTAATGGGATTACAGGTGTGAGCCACTGCGCCCAGCCAAAAGAGCATTTTTTTAAAATCATCTTTCTGGATGCAGCAGAGGATAGACATATGACTATTTTAAAACAAATATTTAATAATTAAGTAAATTTAGATAATTCTTAGTATTTTAGCTAAGATTTTTCTACCACTTTATATTACTTGATTTGTTCATAATTTAAAAGGTTGAAATTACAAGAACGTGGCTTTAGAATGTCCAAGACATGAACTCAGTATTTACATACTATGTGTGTGATGCTGGGAAATCCTTTAGCATGATGGATCCTTTTGCCACTAAAAAATAGGATAGGCCAGCACGGTGACTCACACCTGTAATCCCAGCACTTTGGGATGCAGAGGAGGGAGAATCACGAGGTCAAGAGAGTGAGACCATCCTGGACAATATGGTGAAACTCTGTCTGTACTAAAAATACAAAATTAGCAGGGAGTGGGGGCATGCACCTGTGGTCCCAGCTACCCGGGAGGCTGAGGCAGGGGAATGGCTTGAACCCGAGAGGCAGAGGTTGCAGTGAGCCAAGACTGCACCGCTGCACTCCAGCCTAGCGATAGAGCGAGACTCCGTCTCAAAAAAAAAAAAAAAAAAAAAAAAAAAGAAAAGAAAAAGAAAAAGAAAAAAAAAGTAATGACATCTACTTTCTAGAGTTGTGTTAATTATATCTTTACGATAACATAATGTGTATGAAGCACACTACCAATATATGATTATATATGTAGGTTATTTATTATTTTTTGAGACAAGGTCTCGCTCTGTTGCCCAGGCTGGAGTTCGGTGACGTGATCTCGGGTCACTGCAACCTCTGACTACCAGAGTCAACGGATTCTCCCACTTCAGCATCCTCAGTAGTTGGGACTACAGGCTAGCGCCACCATGCCCAGCAAATTTCTGTATTTTTTGGTAGAGAGGTGGTTTCACCATGTTGACCAGGCTGATCTCTAACTCCTGATCTCATGTCATTCACCCACCTTGGCCTCCCAAAATGCTGGGATTACAGGAGTGAGCCCCCGCGCCTGGCCATTTAGATTATTGTCAATGAGTGCCTATAATATGCTGTTTCCTTATACAAGCAATTGTCTTCCTTCTAATATTTACTTATGTAACCAAATTTACCTGTAATTTTAATTAAAATGGTTCTACATCTTGTTTCAGCTCTAACTTTCAAACACTATAAAGTAACACTAGCTTAAAATAAGTCATATTAAAAAATTCATAATCTTAACTGTATATTTAAAGCTTAGCATTTTCAATTGCTTTCCACTTTTTATATCTTTTTTAAGATTCTCTGGGTTATATGTGCTTTCTAAAACAGTGCACACATAGCTGTCAGAACTAAACCATGCAAAGGAAAGGTCAGACTTCAACAGATAATTCCTGTTGCCGTGGAAACAAAGTCGGTTTAGGAAAAAGCTGCAAGTTCTAAATAATCACAGATTCAAAAACTTCATGGTCTTCCTTTGACAGGTGTAGTAATGTAAGTATTACTTTAAAAAGGGCCAATTCATAGGTCAGTCCTATCTAAGAATTTTGAATATTGGTACTAATTTATCTGTCTTTAAGAGGCACCTATACATCCTATTTGGGGTCACGTTCTTCTAGATAAAAAGCCACAAATAAAATGAATCGGATATTTTCACTGAGACAAATTACTTGCTTATTACACATTCTTTTTCATCAATTATCATAAACGTCAGTAAACTTCATTGCTTCTGCTTCATGGAAGAGTGAGCAAGATACTGAATGGCTTTAGCCTTATACCTTTTGGATATTTCTTTGTTTTGTTGGGAGAATTTATGTTATATATGCTAGTCCTTTATGCATTTGAAACAAGGGCATAGGAAAATAGGATTTACACTTATGCCATGTAGAGCCAAGAGGGGCCGCTTGAAAGAGATCAATAATAAATTAGAAGATATTTGGGGTTATACTCTTTTTTGGAGATCCATGCACTTCATAAAAAAAAAAAGTGATTATTAGCAACTAAGGTTGAATTGTATTGGGACCACTTTCCACATGAACTGCATAAGATCTGGAATCAATTATTTATGTCTCAATTTGCTGATTTACACAGTAGTATTTTTTAATTAGACCTATACTGATAATATTGGAAAAAGTTGTGGGTAGAAATTCTAGTTACTTGATTATGACTTTTTCCCTCTCACTTCTTGAATTTTTTTCCTTATTTCTCATCTTATTTTCTTTCTTTCTTCCTTAACTTTGTCAAACTATTTTAATAATTCCACATCAATAAATACAATTAATGGGTGAAGTTCATGAGAATATTATTTAAAAATTCAGAAATTTTCAAGTACATATAATTTTGCTTTAATGGCATCACAAGAAATTTTATTTGATCTTTTTTCCCCAAACACCCATGAAAATACTTTTGAATGAAACTTAAAGCAAAGAACTTCAAAAATAAAAAATTTGTATCAATCATTTCTATAAGTCTAAGAGGAACGTGTACTAAAAATAGTTGAGTTTGAAGCATGAATGAGAATCATAATTAGTTGTTTTACTACTGGAAAGTAGTTTAGAACAAACTGCAATGTAGGTGACAATGTAGGTGATTGATGGTCCCATAAGAGATGTAACCTGTTATAAACAATTACTCCTCTCTGATAACTGCACATTGTCAACCCTCGGGCAGAACAGATACTAAAGTTGAAATTCACAAAACCAAGGCATGGGTTAAGATTTATAATAGTATAGCAGTATTCTAAATGATGAGCACTTTAACTAAGGGAGAAAATGTGGATTAAAAAATGTATGAGAGATGTTAAGGTGGAATTCTGTGACTCAATTCTCTTACTTATATGACCAAACACCAATTTATACATTTAGATGAACCTCAAAATGAACACTTACCAAATTTGAAAAAAATGTCTACTCTTTTTCATACTTCCAGACACTTCAAATTGCCAATATCCATATCTTATCAGAAGGTAGAGTTCTCAGAATGTAGAATGCAGAGTTTAAGCCTACCAAATGCAACTATATAGCCCTAATGTTTGCTGTTGTACCTGTCAAAAAGTCATCATTCAATACATATTTGCCAAATTCAACTGTACCTCTGTTACTTTCTCAATTGTTTTTTGTTTTTCTTTTTTTATCAGTTTCAATATTTTTTCCTTTTAAATCCAGTATTTGGGGTATGCAAACAAACTCTAAAGATGAAAGGAATTGAGGTTAGTCACGGTCTGACTTTACAATGGTCTTTCAAATAGATAGGATTCAGTATTAGAGAAGTGCACACCTCTTCTTTATACTTATAAGAGTCACAATAAAATAGGGTTAAACTGTAAATAATAGCTTCAGACACTGAGCATGTGTCTTTGAAAAAGACTGTTGAGCCATATTTTGAGGGGTTTTCTTTAAAAATAAGTTAATTCTCATCTATGGGCACTATAGATAATTTTTATTCATTGTTATATACTATTTTAAAAGTATGCAATAACTAAGATATTAGGTTCAGCAGTAAAGTTTGTAAAGTAGTCTATAATAATGAATCTGTCTTGGCATCTATAATAAGTATTGGAGACATATTCAGTCTTAATGAAACATAAAATTTAGATTTACTAGTCAATTACAGAATCCATAGAAATTATTTATTTTAATATTATAAGCAAAAACATCTGTGTTTCATTTGCTATTTTAAGCATAAAATGCAAAATCAAACAAATTTGATCTTTATAAAATAATTATGTTATGTCAATAGTATTCCAACTTGTTCTATAAATTCCAAGTTAGTAAGATATAAGGACACATTCCATCATATTCGTATACCTATAAATTGGGCTACCTCTTTGTTATTTCATTTACTGAGAGAGCATATAATCAATTCAGGACCATCTATCAAACATTTTATCATTGCACTGTAGTTCAAGGTGATCATACACAGGAGCAACAATTTCTGTGATTCTCTGCCAGGATATCACACACACAATATAAATGGAGAGACCCAAACAGGAGACTTTTTCAGTAACTCCTTAGTAGGTATAGAGAACCTCATACCAGTATCCTAAAGTGAAATTGTTAATTACTAGGGGATAGGATGAAAGAAAGAAAAAGATAAACTGGGAAATATTCACATGAGAAGAAAATAGTATTTGGAACATTAAAAAAATTACCCAATTTTCTATTTTTATTTTTTTAGGAAGAAATACATTGGTACTAAAAACCTAACAATTTTATATACATATATATTTATAAAATATACATTTATATATATATTTCATTTATATTTATATATTTATATGTATAAATAAAATATATTTATAAAATATATATATTTTTAAACATATATATGTGTGTGTTTGTGTGTATGTATGCACTAAGCCAAAATATCTCTTCTACCCCTGTATATTATGTATGCAGAGCCCAATGTCCCATCTCCTCAACATCTAATCAGTTTGTTTTGTATTTATTAATTTATTATGTAGGGAGAAACAAATAAAACTCTCCAGAGAGAGAGAGAGTGCAAAAATTAGGTTGATGCAAAACTAATGTGTTTTTTGCTATTAAAAATAAGGGCCATTAAAAGCTATATTATATGTAGGGAGAGAGAGAGAGAGTTATATTTGACAAAAGTAACCTCTTTTATAGATAAAGCAACAAACTACACACATGATTCCACATCTTACTTTTTTATGAAGATGTCCTTTGGGACACGTTTTACATACCAGCTTCAATATACAAGGACCATGAAGTCATCACCCCCGTCCATCTACACAAAAATACACCTAGACTCAGACCTTACTATTACAACTGGAAAGGGATAATAGATATAAATATAAAATGAAATACTGTAAAACTTCTGCAAGAAAACATAGAAGAAGATCTATGTGGTAGATCTTTTGGTAATGAGTGTTTAGATAGAACACCAGGGCATGATCCTTGCAAGAAAAACGCTGATAACTTGGACTTTACTAAAATTAAAAACCTCTGTTCTCTGAAAGACATTATGGAAAGAACAAAAAGACATGCCACAGACTTCAAGAAAATATATTTAAGCACATATCTCATCACATATACCCCCATTATATAAAAATCTCTTAAAATCAACAATAAGAAAAAAAAGACACAAATACACAAATGATGTGAACAGACACCCCACCAAACAAGAGATACAAATGGCAGATAAGTATATGAAAAGATACTCACCACCACTAACACTAAAGAATTGCAAATTAAAACAAGGTGATACCGCTATAAACCATTAGAATGATGAATTTATAAAACCTGAGAAGACCAATTGCTGGGAGGATTCAAAGCATGAGGAGCTCTCCTTCACTACAAGTGAAAACAGAAATGGGTGCAACTACTTTAAAAGTCAGTTTAACATTTTCTTACAAAGCTAAACACAGTCTTACAATGCAATTCAACACTCACTGTCTTAGTATTTATCCAATATATTTAAAAACATATGTCCATACAACACCTGAAAACAAACATTTATAACAGCTTTATTGATCATCACTGACTTTGGAATCAGCCAAATATTCTTCAATGAAAGAAAAGCTAAATTTTGGTACATCCGAACATTGGCATATTATTTATTAATGAAAATAAGTAAGCTATGAAGGCACAAGAAAACAGGGAGATAATCTAAATGCATATTGTTATGTGAAAGAAGTCATTCCGAACAGGCTACATACTGCAGGATTCCAATAATATAACATAATGAGATTGTCAAAATCAGAGAGATGATAAAAAGATGAGCCATTGCCAGGGCATCAGAGGACTACAAGAGGATTGAATATTGACATACAGGAGATTGTTTAGGAAAGTGGAACTATTCTGCATGATATAATGGTGGACTCATGACACTAGGCATATGTCAAAGCACATAGAACTATATGACAGGAAGAATTAATTTAATATATGTAAATTTAAAGAAATTATTTCATATATCTGGTATTCCAGGATGGAATTCAGAATGTGATAAAATAATTTAACTGTGTAATAAATATATGAAAATACCTCACTGAAGGGAATGAGGAAAAGGCATAGGACTAAGTCACTTTGAATTAAGTAGGTAGGAAAACTAAAGGTAAAAGAAACTACATAATTACTGTACTCTGTGGGCTAAGCACTCTGATACTGCTCTACATGTAAACTGGGATTGAGCAATTAAGCAAATGGATAAAAGATGGAATAAGCCAAGTCTCTATTGAAGGAAGAAGTTACAGATAAGCAAGGGAGGAGGCTAGAATAATCAATGTGGTAATAGATTACAGTTGAAGATGCCATATCAAGTCACAATTATCTTAATATTGACACAGGTGGTTTCATAAAAATATTTACAGGTATCTGTATGGACACAGGTTAGCATACACACATGTATTCTCCTGATCTGTCAACTGAGAGGTCCTAGAAGCCATGGCACAGCAATAGAAATGAGCACAATGAGCACATCTAGTACTGAAATCTTGGTTTCTAATGCTATTTTCTGATCAAATAAACCAAGGGAATATAGGTGAATCTTGAAATATCTTTATTGCCAGATAGTAACAGTGTTTAAAAACAAAGAGATAAAAGAAATAACCCACAACGAATGGTGGCGTTCATATCAAAGAGATATAGGATCTAACAGAAAGATCTCTCGACAATATGGAAGTCTAAGACAATTTGAGCAGGGTATTAAAAAATTAGTCCTGGGTCAGGCGTGGGGACTTGCACCTGTAATCCCAGCACTTTGGGAGTCCGAGGCAGGCAGATCACGAGGTCAAGAGATCGAGACCATGCTGGCCAACATGGTGAAACCCCATCTCTACTAAAAGTACAAAAATTGGCTGGGTGCAGTGTTAAATGCCTGTAGTCCCAGCTACTTGGGAGGCTGAAGCAGGGGAATCACTTGAACCCAGGAGGCAGATGTTGCAGTGAGCAGAGATCACGCCACTGCACTACAGCCTGGTGACAGGGAGAGACTCCGTCTCAAAAAAAAAAAAAAAAAAAAAAAGGCCTGAATTACAGTCTGCAGCATAAAGTAAGTACTGAATAAATACATAAAATGGGAAGAATACAAAAATCTGTGTGCAGAAGAAATCCAAATACTCATTTCTCAATGACATGGAGCATAACTCCCCACTCTTTAATTGTGGCAGCTCATTATGAATTCTTTCCAAAGAGTACAGTGTGGAAAGGGAGAAAAGGGTAACTTTACAGTAAGATTAAGCTGGAAACCACAACCTTAGTGATGTGACCAAGGTCAATATTATTAAGTCAGGTTGGCAGTATGTGCCTTTGATATGATAAGATGAAAATGGCACTTTTGCTCTGTCGTCTTTCAACTCACAATGCACAACCTCAATCTAATTATGAAAAGAAGCATCATTAAAATCACATTTTAGGGATAATTTACAAAATACCTGACCAGTACACCTCAAAACCATGTAAGACATCAAAAGTGAGGAAATTCTAAAAAACCTCTCATAGCCAAGAGGAGCCTAAGGAGGCATGGACACTAAATGTAATATGTTCTGGAATGGATCCTGGAACATTAGGTAAATAAAGGGACATTAGGTAAAACTAAGAAAATCTGAATGAAGTATGGAATTCATTAGCTAACAATGTATTAAAATTGGTGCGCTCATTGTAACAAACATACCATGCTAACATTAGACATTAATAATAAAGAAAACTGTTTTGGGTAAGTAAGAAATTTCTGTAGTACCTTGGCAAGAAGGGACAGCTGGTGTGGGGAATAAGAGCCTGAGCTGGGTCAGGAAGGCTTCCCTCTTGGTGTGGCATAGCCTGGTGTTGGGTGCTACACACAGTGAGGTGACAGAAAAGGGAGGGATGATTATTTTTAAAAAGTAAATAATTAAGGTGATGAGAGGTAGTTTCTCCCTGTCAAAAAGGAAGTTACGCATATGGAAAGGAACAAAACTCAAATGAATCTTGAAGAGCCTCTCTGTCCTTCAATCTGTCTATGCAGCTCTCTGTATATGTGCTTGCGTGTGCAAATGTACATGTATTCCATAGCTCTGCCTACTGTGAGGACGTCGGAGTATGCACACACCTGGTACCTAGATATTGGATCCTTGGGGAAGTGGTTGATTCTAGGTCTGGGGCAGGGATATTATAATAAAAGGCTAGAATGCATTGTTGTGTCAGAAATAAAGGAGGCTCTCAAAGAAAGTTGGAAACATGAGAAAAAGACACAGAAGTCAGCTTGAACAGGGTCCCACTAGGAAATTATGACAATTTGAGCATCAAAATATGTAATAACAGTAATGAATTATAACCAATTGGATAAAATAGGAATCCACGAGACCAAACTAATATAAAAATTTTCATGAACATACCGAAAGTTGCATAAGAAACAGTGTAAGTAAATAGTTTGAAAGTACCTCCCAACAAAATATTTATTAATTTAAAAGGGAAAAAAAGAGAAAACTGTTAGACACCAACTTGTTCAAGTGATCAAGCTAAATATAATCAGAAATGAAACAAATTGGCTGCTCTGCCTATAGAGTAGCCATTCTTTATTCCTTTACTTTCATAATAAACTTGCTTTCACTTTAAAAAAAAACGAATGAAACAAATAAAAATTGTTCTTTATCTGATAGATGCAATGAGAACATAACATCTCTTCTGTGTTATTTCTGCCAAGGTATATAACCTGAATCTAACAATAAGGAAACATAAGGTAAGCTTTCCAAACTAAAGAAGGCTGAATACCTGACAACTAAAACAACCTGAATGCTAATATGTAATTTTTAACTGGATTATTTTGGTATAAAAGACATTTGCAAACAATTGGCAAAAATTTAATAGCCTCTGAGGATTAGAAGTCAGTAATTTTAAAATGCTACATTTCTGATTGGGATGGGTGTTTTATGATCACATTGAAAGATATCTTTCTTATAGAAATACACAGTAGAGAATTTGGGAGTGATAATCCATCAGAGTCATCACTTATTCTCAAAAAAAATTATTTGTACTGTACACTGAAAGACATGGTTCAATCTCACAAACACAACATTGTTTTAAGAACCACAAAAGAGCCCACAAAGCCAAAGCAAGACTAAGCAAAAAGGACAAATCTGGAGGCATCATATATTACCTGATTTCAAACTATTCTGTAAGTCCATAGTCACCAAAACAGCATGGCACTGGTATAAAAATAGGCACATCACAGAATAGAGAACTCAGAAATAAATCCAAATACTTACAGCAAACTGATCATCGACAAAGCAAACAAAAACATAAGTTGGGGAAAGGCACTCTATTCATCAAATGGTGCTGGATAATTGGCAAGCCACATGTAGGAGAATGAAACTGGATCCTCATATCTCACCTTATACAAAAATCAACTCAAGATGGATCAAGGACTTAAATCTAAGACCTGAAACTATAAAAATTCTAGAAGATAACATCAGGAAAACCCTTCTAGACATTGTCTTAGGTAGGATTTCATGACCAAGAACCCAAAAGCAAATGCAGGAAAAAAGAAGATAAATAGTTGGGACTTAATTAAACTGAAGAGCTTTCACATGGCAAAAGGAGTAATCAGCAGAGTAAACAGACAACCCACAGAATGAGAGAAAATCTTCACAATTTATACATCTGACAAAGGACTAATATCCAAGATATACAATGAACTCAAACAAATTAGCAAGAAGAAAATGAACAATCCCATCCAAAAGTGGGTTAAGGACATGAATAGACAATTCTCAAAAGAAGATATACAAATGACCAACAAACGTATGAAGAAATGTTCAACATCACTAATTACCAGGGAAATGCAAATCAAAACCATGATGTGATACCATCTTACTCCTGTAAGAATGGGCATAAACAAAAAGTCAAAAAAATATTAGATGTTGGCATGGATGCAGTGAACAGAGAACACTTCTGCACTGCTGGTGGGAATATAAACTAATACAACCACTATGGAAAACGGTGTGGAGATGACTTAAATAACTAGAAGTAGAACTCCCATTTGATCCAGCAACCCAATTACTGGGTATTTACCCAAAGGAAAAGAAGTCATTATGCAAAAAAGAATCTTGCACACACATGTTTAGAGAAGCACAATGTGCAATTGCAAAAACATGAAACTAACCCAAATGTCCATCAATCAATGAGTGGATAAAGAAACTATGGTTTATATATGTGTGATAGAATACTACTCAGCCATAAAAAGGAATGATTTAACGACATTTGCAGCCACCTGGATGAGGCTGCAGACTATTATAATAAATGAAGTAACTCGAGAATGGAAAACCAAACATTGTATGATTTCACTTATAAGTGGGAGCTAAGCTATGAGGATGCAAAGGCATAAGAATGACACAATGGACTTTGGGGACTTAGAGGGAAAGGGTGGGAAAGGGGTGAGGGATAAAAGACTACAAATTGTGTGCAGTGTATACTGCTTGGGTGAGGGGTGCACCAAAATCTCACAAATCACCACTAAAGAACTTCCTCATGTAGTCAAACACCACCTGTTCCCCAGTAAGGATATGGGAGGAATTATGGAAATAAATTTTTAATGACTAAAAAATAAATAAGAAGCAGCAAGGATATGAATAAGAAGCAAATAAAAACAATACATTTAGTAGAATTTCATTTTCTAAACTTTAAAAACAGGTAAAACTAAGCCACATTTTCTAGAAAACATACATGATGAAAAAACAAAAAAACAAAAACAAACAAACAAACAAACAAAAAAAACCAAGAGGGTGCCATAGAAGTCAAAATAAGTGTTACACTTAGAAGAAATGGAAGGAATCACAAAATTCTTTGAATTGGATTATTATTACCTGGGTATGTATATACTTTAAGTTATTTAGTGATTTGTACTTATTATATTTATGTATATTTTAAATGAGATTAATAAGAAATCATGATACAATTAGTTTATACTCTTGAAGTCTAACCTCAGAGTGGGAACTACCTTACTAACTGCCACATTTTATCTAATCTATGACACTATCATTTTTCTGTGTCACCAATAATTTATACCAGAAGAGAAGAAAAAATACTTACCAGTTATGCTTATAAGACACATCCTAACATCAAGGATATTAACATGTGAAAAAATGTAGGTCTTTCTCTTAACCACAGCTATATAATACTGTCTCAATAGAGTGTATTTTCTCTCAGCTTCTTATTCAAAATTGGTTGAATGCTTTTGCAAAATTAACTCAAATACTGTAAACTAAAGATCCTTACTCGAACAAATATATTCCAATTTACATTTTTATTTGCCATCCCAATTCGTTTAACAAAGTAAAATGCTCAGATCATTTTTAAATAGAAAGTAAATACAACACTCCTCCTAAGACAGACCTTGAGAAAAAGTCTTTCTGATTACACTTAGATAGTTACACATTCTAATAAAACAAGTCCTTCTTATATATAAACTGTCAAAGTATATATAAATACATAATTTATATATAATTATGTATATAAATTATATATAGTATGCATGGCAATTATATATTTTATACTTATAATGTATGAACATATAAGGTATATAATTATATATGTTAATTTACATTAAAAAGTCAAATTATTTCATGTCACTTTTCTACATTTAAAATCTATTTCCCTTGCTTCCTTCTATCTTTCCCTCATTGAAGTTGTTTTCTCAAATATGCAAATACTGCATCCCCTTGGGACAGTTTAAAATTAAAATTAATTATACTAATTATCTTATTTGGGTTGACCTAATTAAATTCAATTAGTTGGTCTTGTTAATTCTTGTTAATTCTAAACATTATCCCCTGGGAAATTTTATCTTTTGGGTTAAAGTTGTAGAAAAATTAAGTTACCCTAACATACTTAGAAAGCATAGCACATGTAGGTATTCCAATGTTGTGTGTATAGTCGTCTAGCAATTGATGATACTTCTAGCCATTGATTTTGTTAAAATGTAGATTTCTGGTGGAAATTTACTGAGGTAAATGTTAAGGTTTTAATTAGTAATTATATTCTTCCATTTAAAACAAAGTCACAAAAATATAAAATCATGATATTCAATGTGACTACTTAATAAACTGTTTTACATCGTTATTAATTTTTAATTGTCTCTGGAATGTTGTTTTGTGTACTACTGACTCATTCTTAACTCTTGTGATACATCCATTCCCTAATACCCTTCCTCTTTTTACTCTCACTGTTCCATTTTATGGAGCATCATTGCCTCAGTCTAACAAAATTAATTTGTATTTCCAAACATTCTTCTCTGGTTTCACTTTTCTTCTCTCATTAATGCTCTCCCAGGTGGACTTCACTCACTGTATAAATGGCTTTAATTTCTATGTATGGCCTGGAAAATGCTTAAATCTTCCTTTTTCAGTCTTGAACTTCACCTTGCAATTCATATATATATCCAAAAATCTGCTCAACATATCAACATTGGTTATCCACAGTCATCAAAAACAAAACAAAACAACAACAGCAACAAAAACATTCAAACACTGTACTCATCATCTGTACCTATTCTCATTTTTCAGGTCCTAATTATTTCTCACCTGCACTATTTCAGTAAACTTCTTGTGTCTCTTGTTAACCTCCTATCCTCCCATCACCTCCAAGTTCATTATGTCGTCTAATAGCTTCGAGTTATGATCTGGTTTGCTTAATTTGAAAGAGTAAACTTGCTTGTGTCACTTAAGATAAAAGAAATTGATCTTTTTCACCTACAAATAAAGTCTAAGTGACTCAGCAAGAGTCTGTAAGTGCAGTTTCCCATTTAGTGCCCATCTCCTATCAGGGCTTCATTTTGAAATGTATATTTTAAATGATAGCAAGGCTTTTGTATTTCCTGGCACAGAAATTTAAGTTTTGAACATCTATGAGTGTGTTGTTTATTGCTGTCTATGCCTGATGTGCTATTCTTAACTTTTTAATGGTTTTTATATGCAGTTAATATATTGTTATTTGCTAACAATAAGACAAAAAGTGATTTAAACAATACAGGTATGTAGAGAGTTAAAACAAAATTATCCTAAGCCTGTCTCCTACCCTACGGCTCCAGTCAGTAATCACTGGTTTAAAAAAAATGATACATATCTTCCAGACTTTATGTAACTACCTATCCATCTACCTGTCTATCTTAAAAATTTGGATTTTTGCTCACTCTGTGTCAGATATAGATATATCCTGATGTGTGTATATATACGCACATACATAGATATATCCTGATGTGTGTATATATATGCATACCTGTATATATATATACACATGGATCAATATGTATATATACATATACATGTATATATATGAACTTTTTTCCTTTTATAGTTATAGGGTAAGGCATACAGTATAATTTGATCATACTGCTGTTGGCAGATATTTGGTGGTTTTTCTTTTGGTTTATTATTGTTATTATTATTTTCTTTTGGTTTATTATTATTATTATTTTATTTTGGTTTATTTTTATTTTTAGTGCAATGAATGGTCTTGTATTTCCACTGGCCAAACTGGATTTTTTATTCCAGCTTTTTAAAAAAGAATCCAGTCTGATAAATATTCCTCTCATAAATATTTACTGATTACATGATATATATATAGACAGACAGCATTGTCTATTAAAAACTCTTTAAATATTATTTTGCAAATGACTGTATCTCATATTAGAAATAAACTATGACAGTAATTACTTAAGAGATTTGATAAACAATTGCATGCATTATTTTGCTACATGTATATTTTTAATTATATTTAAAAGTTTCTGGCTAGGCATGGTGGCTCATACCTGTAATTCCAGCACTTTGGGAGGCTGAGGCAGGTGAATTGCTTGAGCTCAGGAGTTTGTGACGAGCCCAGGCAACATGGGAAGACCCAGTCTCTCATTAAAAAAAAAAGTTTCGAGTTTAGTCTAATTTTGTAAAATAATTTGAATTAAACAGGAAGTGTGATCATTGTTTAATGCCATTTTGGCCAGATTATCAGAATACAAAATAAATAAATGTTATGAGAGCTCTATTATAAATCAAATATATTTGAGAATCATTAGATGTTGAATGCAATAGGAAGAAAAAGAAAACTACATTTTTGTGTGAATGGAAAGAAATACTCTTCCTTACTGATTTTATTAGTTTTATTGGTCTATGTCAAAATGTTACAGGATTCTTTCAGTGTTGCTTCACCAGCCGGAAATCTCTTCAGCCAGTAGCACCTCTGCCTGGGCTTTGTTCAGCTCTGGGCTTGCCACTGGGCTCACTCCATTCACTTGGCCTGGCAGGGTGCACTCAGCTTGTGCTGCCAGCCTGGATTTGACACCCACCATGTCTCTGTGTTCAGTCTGCAGCTGGGCCAGGCATGCTGTGATCTGCTTCAGTCTCGGGCACAGGTGTCTGGATGAGGGGAATATGGTGGTACCCAAAAACTCAGAGATGCCAGCAACTGCAAAGACCCAAGGGGTGCTATGGCTCTCACCCAGTGAGTCCTGATATCTGATCCCCAAAGGACTGTTACAGTTATTTTTTCCCACTACCCACAGTGCAGCAAACGGGGGTACATGTTACAGCTCACATTTAATCTTGCTGCCCACAGTGCGACAAATGAAGGGGTGGTATGTGGTACCCAGAAGCTTTTTCTCCCCAATGTTGGTGAGTGGGAGGGAGGATTACAGTGTTAATAGCCCCTTCATACTTGCCATTTGGTGGGCTCTGGGTTTTTGTCCCACAATCAAGAAGAATTAGGTTATGCAGACACTGGAGAGTGAACAAGGTGAAGAAGAATTTTGCTGAGTGATAGAAAAGCTTTTGACAGTGAGAGAGGACCCAATGTGGGCAACCCACTGTGTGAGAGGGGGTCCAAAAGTGGGTAATCTAAAGTGTGTCTGAAGCCAGGGCTTTTATGGGCTCAGAATGGGGGAGTTTGCGTTGATTGGTCCATGGGTAGGCCAGGAAAAAGCACCATTTGACTGGCTAAAAGGCATTGAAGAAGTTCTCACTGCAATTGCGGACTCTACCCAGAACTGGCAGCTACGTTTTCAGGCTTTAAATTGTCTTTGGTTTTAAAGTCAGGTTTCACCGGGGACCCACCGCTGTCTGCCTAGGAATTTGTCTGTCTCCTGCCACTATCAAATAACTGTAAGTTTTAGAATACGTTTGTTATTTTCCATATTTACAACCCAGGCTTAACAAACTATATTTAAGCTAGATTCTTTATTTTCACACCCATTAGTTTTGTCTTTTTTTACTTCTCAAGGAAATAGAGCTGTGAATTCAACTCACTACATGAAAGGTTTATTCATTTTGATTGACACTCTTTAAAAAAAATCAATAATAATTGTATATTCTTACTAATGATAATAACATATTTAAAACAAAAGTATACATTTTACCAGTTTTGTTTACAAAATAAAATATGAGAGTAAATATCTGAAAAAAATATTCAAAGAAGGTTGGGTGCGATGGCTCACAGCTGTAATTCCGGAACTTTGGGAGGCCAAGGCGGGCAGATCACTTGAGGTCAGGAGTTTGAGATAAGCCTGACCAACATGGCGAAACCTTGTCTCTACTAAAAACACAAAAATTAGCTGGGCATGGTGGTGTCTGCCTGTAATCCTAGCTGCTCAGGAGGCTGAGGGAGGGAGAATCTCTTGAACCTAAGAGGCAGAGGTTGCAGTGAGCCAAGATTGTACCACTGCACTCCAGCCTGGGCAACAGAGCCAGACTCTGTCTCAAAAAAAAAAAAAAAAAAAAAACCCAAAGAACAAAATAATTTAATGTGAAAAATCACAAATTTTCAAATAAATCCAACCTTCCTAAGTTTACTAGAGATTTTGGTCAAAGGATACAAAATTTCAGTTAGCTGTGAGGAATAATTTCTAAGAGATCTATTATACAACATGGTGACTACAGATAACAATGTATTGTATTCTTGAAACATGCTAAGAGAGTGGACATAAAGTGTTCTCACCGTAAAAATACTCCTGTGAGGTAATGTATATGTTAATTACCTAAATATAATCATTCTGCAATTTACATATACTTCAAAACATCATGTTGTACATGGTGAAGACATACAATTTTTTATGTCAATTTGAAAAATAAAAGAAAATGAAAGTAGAATATGTAGTTTTGCCTGGAGTGACGACAGGGCTTGGGTCAATTGAAGGTATTTTGCCTAGACACAGAGAAAATCACTTGTTCTTAAAGACCATAAGCTCCACAAAAGAAAAATCTAAACTAAACTAAAAATGAATAAACTTAGACTACACAAAACAACTTTTTAGTCTCATAAGGATGTGAAGATGTTTCAACTTGTCCATATTAGCTCTTGATAACTGTGGAACTGATGGTTTGCATTTTGCTTTAGTGATATCTGAGAGCTGTTCCTTTGAAACTACGATGTAGCAATACTTCACCTACGGAAACAGAAGAGTATGAGAAGCGTTCGCCAATAATCAAGATTAGGCTTTCTGGTTCATGCTACTGAAAAAGATCAATAGATTTTGTTCATTTTAGACCTTAAATTTCACAGAATGTAAAGAAACACGCCACATAATTTCTACTTGGCTTTTTCAAGGATTTTTTCAGAAACAAAATATTGTATTAGCAACTGAAATAAACACGTAAAAGTATTTTATGAATTATGTCAATAACAATCATAATATTTTCATAAAAATGATAACAGACATGATGTGACTATGGAAACATAGACCACTTATGATTCAATTATTTCTTATTTTCTCTGAAATCCTGACTGGTAATCATTAACTTACCATTGCATATGTCTTTTCCATAAAATTTCTTCTGCTAGCCCAATGTAAGAGTCCCAAGTTTAAAAAGCTTTATTGATACCATCTTATACCATATTTAGAAATATATTTTTAAAACCATCCTGATTTCTGTTTTTAGATAGATGGAGTACTTCACAGGATAACAATTCTGCTGAGAACCACATGAAAAGTCAAATTATTTACTGTATATACAGATAGAGATCCACAGAAATCACTACAAGAAGTAAAATTTAGAGTCTTTCAGAGTTGATCTGAATCTCTTCTGCTCTTTCTGGGTAAACTCCTGTACCTTGCCTAGAGGCTTGAATTCTGGGATTGACCTAGGAAGAAAAGTGCTACAGAGGGACCGAGGTGACACAATGGAGCTTTACATAGTTACAGGGGGCTGGATGGGAAAAACAAACAAGTGAACAAATAAAACCTGCTGTGCTACCTACTATCGCCTAGAAGAGACATCTGTTAAAGATAACGTCAAAAAATGTTGAAAATGAGGGAATGAAAGATATACTGGTAAAATTGAGGCTAAGACAATAAATGTGTGGGTGGGTAGCTTTACTAATACTGAAAAAAATGTGCTTCATGTAAAGAAGAATTGCTGTAAATTATTATTATTATTATTTTATTTTTATTTATTATTATTATTATTTTTTGAGACAGAGTCTCACTCTGTCACCTAGGCTGGAGTGAAGTGGCGCGATCTTGGCTCACTGCAACCTCTGCCTCCCGGGTTCAAGCGATTCTCCTGTCTCAGCCATTGGAGTAGCTAGGATTACAGGCGCACGCCACCACGGTGGGCTAATTTTTGTATTTTTAGTAGAGATGGGGTTTTACCATGTTGGTCAGGCTGGTCTCTAACTCCTGACCTCAGGTTATCTGCCCGCCTTGGTCTCCCAAAGAGCTAGGATTACAGGCGTGAGCCACTGCGCCTGGCGAAAAAAATTTATATCAATGATAAATGTGTTAATAAAATAAGACAATATGCCAATCTAAATCTGCTTGCATTAAATAAAGAAACTTCAAAATACTTAAAACAAAAATCGTCAGAATTAGGAGGGATAGGCAATTAATAATAAAAGTGGAAGGCATTAACAAACCTCTCTAAATACCTGTTACAATTAGTAGACAAGAACTAATCTTCTTTTTTTTTTTTTTTTATTATACTTTAAGTTCTAGGGTACATGTGCATAACGTGCAGGTTTGTTACATATGTATACCTGTGCCATGTTGGTGTGCTGCACCCATCAACTCGTCAGCACCCATAAATTCATCATTTATATCAGGTATAACTACCCAGTGCAATCCCTCCGCCCTCCCCCCTCCCCATGATAGGCCCCAGTGTGTGATGTTCCCCTTCCCGAGTCCCAGTGAGCTCATTGTTCAGTTCCCACCTATGAGTGAGAACATGCGGTGTTTGGTTTTCTCTTCTTGTGATAGTTTGCTAAGAATGATGGTTTCCAGCTGCATCCATGTCCCTATAAAGGACGCAAACTCATCCTTTTTTATGGCTGCATAGTATTCCATGGTGTATATGTGCCACATTTTCTTAATCCAGTCTGTCACTGATGGACATTTGGGTTGATTCCAAGTCTTTGCTATTGTGAATATGCACACGTATGTTTATTGCGACACTATTCACAATAGCAAAGACTTGGAAAGAACTAATCTTCTATCCTATAGATTAGAAGATCTAACAAACATAATTAACAAATTCCCTACATAAAATACTGTCTCGAGCAACCTCAGAACTTACTTTATTTTCAAATGCTAACGGATAATTTACCAAAAGTGGCCAGATGTTGAGACATGCAGAAACCCCAAAAATCTTTAAAACATTGAAGTTATTTAGATTATGTTCTCTTACCAGAGTAGAATTAAGTTAAAAGTCAATAACAAAATAACAAAAATATATCCTATCTATCAAAAAGTTACACAACATGCTTACTCATAGGCAAAAGAAAATATCACAACAAAAATTCAAAAAGTAAGGTTGGTTAAAAATATACTTAGATAAAAGAAATAAGTTATAATGTTGAGTAGTCCAGTAGGGGAACTACAGTTAACAAGAATTTACAGTATTATTTAAAAATAGCTATGAGGAAAGATTTGGAATGTTCCCAACACAAAGAAATTATAAATGTTTGAGATGACATTACCCAATTACCCTAATGTGATTTTTACACGTTGTATGCTTGTATCAAAATATAACATGTACCCCATAAATATATATGACTGTTATGTATCAATTAAAAATCACTTTTATTTTAATGAAGACAAGATATATCGAACTTGTGTAATGCAGCTAACATATGGTTCAGAACAAGTTTGTAGCTTTAAATGTATAAATTAGAAAAAATATATAATTTTCTAACTCAAGAAGCTAGAGAAAGAATAGCAAATTAAAGTGTATGGAATGTAAAGGAAAAAAACTAAGAATATAAATTATTTTCAAAATACACAATGAAAAAATTTAAAAGTCAGGCTTTGGCTCTTTAAAAGAATAATAAAACAGATTAAATTTCTAGAACTGCTAATCAAGATATAAACTGATGCCAAAATCTGACAAGGATGTAACAAGAAGGATTAAATTAGAGTAATCCTCATGAATATAGACACAGAAACCCTAAGTAAGAATAGAAAATTGAATCCAGTGATATATGACAACACAATTATTTAAGCAGTAATCTCAAGGAGCTAGAGAAATAACAGAAAATAAAATTTAAAAGAGTTGTAGAAGAATAGAAATACCATTCAAGTGTAATTTTAATTCAGCAATTCAGGGAAGGATTTAATTTCTAAAATCAGTCAACATTATTCACAACATTAAGAGAAAAAAATATTCAAATGTCTCAATACATGTAATATAAAGCATTTGGCAAAATTCCACAAATATTTACTAAAGGGAAAAAAAGAACAAAAACAAAACTAAACAAAAACTCTCAGAAAATGAGATGAATCTGAGCAATAACCTGACCAATAGTGTCTCCAAATTACCTCCAGCAATCATGTGTAATAGAAAAAAAATACATCACTAGTTATTGAGACCTATTATAGTTCTATAGTAATTAAAACAGTGTGTTATTGATTCAATGATACAAAATAAAATAAGAGACTTGAGAGTCTAGAAGCTCACCCCAAAATATGGTCACATGATTTGTGACAAATTGCTACTATTCCGTGAGCAAATAATAGGATATATATGTAATTGTAACCCACTATTTATATTTATATACATATTCATTTATAAAATATACATATATGTGTATTAATATGTTTTAGAACAGTTATACATTCACTACAAAATTGAGTAGAAAGTACAGAGTTCCCATATACTTTCTGCCCCTTACACATGCACACCCTCTCCTACTGTCAACATCCCATGTCACAGTGGACACTTGTTACAATTGGTGAATCTTCATTGGCACATTGTTAAAGTTCACACTTGGTGTTGTACATTCTATGTGTTTAGACAAATTCATAATGACATATATGTACCATTATAGCATCCCACAGGGCAATTTCACCACCCTAAAATCCTCTGTGCTTGATCTATTCCTCCTTCGCTCTCCCCAACCCCTTGCAACCACTGATCTTTTTACTCTTCAAGGTTTTGCCTTTACCTGAATGTCATATAGTTGGAGTCATGCATTATATATCCTGAGGAAGATGTGAAACAGAAGCAACTTTGCTGGTAAAAATAAAAAATGCTGCAGCAACTTTGGAAGAGTTTGGCAGTTCTTACAAAACTAAACTTATTCTTACTTTATGATCCATCAATTGTGCTCCTTGGTATTTATGGAAAATATTTGAAATCTTATTTCCCCACAGAACCTTGCACAACAATGTGTATAGCAGCTTCATTCATAATTGCCAAAACTTGGCAGCAACCAATATGTCCTCCAGTAAGTGAATGAACAAACTGTAGTACAACTAGACAATGAAATATTATTCAGCACTAATAGAAAGTGAGCTATCATGCCCTGAAAAGATTTGGAGAAATCTTAAATGCATATTAGTAAGTGAAAGAATCTAAATGGAAAAAAATTGTCTTTTTAATAAATGGTGTTGAGTAGGCAAAGAGTTTGTAAATAGGACCAAAAAAGTGCTAAACATAAAAGAAATTATTGATAAATTGAACTCTATTAAAAATATAAAACTTCTATTAATCAAAAGACTTTAAAAGTGTGAAAGTCAATACATACAATGGGAGAGATATTGGCTACACACATATCTTAAAAGGAAGAGAAAGTGAGATCCAAATATGTACAGAACTCAAAATATATAAAAAACATCAAAATGAGAAGGACAAAAAATATAAAGAATAGGGAAAGGACAACGTAATACAAACATACACCCATCAGAATGGCTGAAATAAATATAAACCAATGACAACCAGTCACCTCTTCCTTCAGTTGGGATAAGTCTGAGATATTCTACTCTATCTCCCTACTATATCTCCCAGAATTTCTCAACAGGATGGAAGAAACAGTAATTACTTGATAATGTGTCTGCTATGATCTGAATGTTCATATTGCCCCCAAAATTCACATGTTGAAACCTAATCCCCAATATGATAATATTTGAAGGTATAACTTTTGGGGAGTGATTAGAACACAGGGGCAAAGCCCTCATCAATCAGATTAGTGCCCTTTATAAAAGGCCACAGAGAGTTTTCTTGCTCCTTCCAACATGTGAGAACACAGTGAGAGGGTGCCATCTATGAACCAGGAAGAGAGCCTTCACCAGACACTGAATCTATTATAAGACTTCACAGCCTCCAGAGATATGAGAAATAAATTTCTGTTGTTTTCAAGTCACCCAGATTATGGTATTTTTTTGTTGTTGACTATAAAGATATTTATTAAAGTTTATTTTGAATTTGGAAAAGCAGGAAACATTCTAGATGTTTTAGACTTAATATTAAATAAAATTGTGGTATATCCATTTTGCAGAACACCATGTAGCCACTGTGGAAATGAGACTTAATTAAATGGGCATGATGGCTGTTATTGGGGTGATGAAAATCTTCCAAAGTTGACTTATGGTGATGGTTGTCGCACTTAGTAAAGTTACTGAAATCATTGAATTGTATACACAAAGTGGGTGAATTTTATATTATATATATATATTTTTTACATTTGGAATTTTTTTAACCTTTAAGTTCAGGGGTACAAATGCTGGTTTGTTACATAGGTAAACCTGTCATGGGGGTTTGTTGTACCAATTATTTCATCACCTAGGTATTAAGTCTACTACCCATTAGTTGTTTTTCCTAATGCTCTCCCTCCTCCCACCCTCTGCCTTCTGAAAGGCCCCAGTGTATATTTTTCCCATCTATGTGTTCATGTGTTCTCATCATTTAGCAAGTGAGAACATGCCATTTCTGGTTTTCTGTTTCTGTGTTAGTTTGTTAAGGATAATGGCCTCCAGTTCCATACATGTCCCTGTAAAGGACATGATGTCATTCTTGTCATGGCTGCGCAGTATTCTGTGGTGTCTATGTACCACATTTTCTTTATCCAGTCTATCACTGATGGGCATTTGGGTTGATTCCATGTCTTTGTTATTGTGGATAGTGCTACAATGAACATATGTGTGCATGTGTCTTTACAATAGAGTGATTTATATTTCTTTGGGTATATACCCAGTAATGAGATTGTTGGGCTGAATGATGTTTCTGCCTCTAGGTCTTTGAGGAATCACCACACTGTCTTCCACAATGGCTGAACTAATTTACACTCCCATACACCCTTCCAAGACTGAACCAGAAATAAATTGAATCCCTAAACAGACCAATAACAAGTTCTGAAATTGAGGCTATAATTCACAGATGTCATCAAGCTGAATCCTCCCTTGGCCATTTTGTATGCCCACCAACCAAAAAAAGTCCAGGACCAGATGAATTCACAGCTGAATCCTACCAGATGTACAAAGAAGAGCTGATACCAGTCCTACTGAAAATATTCCAAAACTGAAAAAGAGGGACTTCTCCCTAACTTATTCTATAAGGCCAGCATTATCCTTATAAGCAAAACCTGGCAGTTATATAACAAAAAAAGGATAATTCAGGCCAATATCCTTAATAAACATCAATGCAAAAGTCCTCAGCAAAATACTGGCAAACTGAATCCAGCAGCACAAGGAAAAGCTTATCCATCATGATCAAGTAGGCATCATCCCCGGGATGCAAATATGCAAATCAATAAATGAGATTCGTCATATAACAGAACCAAAGACAAAAAAAACACATGATTATCTCAATAGATGCAAAGAAAGCTTTCGATAAAAATCGAAATCCATGCTAAAATCCGTTAATAAACTGGGTATTGAAAGAACATACCTCAAAATAATAAGAGCCATCTGAGTCTGTTCTGACTCGCAGCAGCCGCCCCCTTCTGCAAGGCCATGCCAAGCCAGCGCCTGGGTCTGGAACCTGGCCGCAGTCCCTCAGCTTCGCCCACCACCTCCTGAACATGGAACCCCGCAAAGTGAAAAAGCTTTGGGCCTTTGTGAAAATGTGTAAGCAGGATCCGAGCGTTCCGCACACCAAGGAAATGTGCTTCCTGAGGGAGCCGGTGGAGAGTATGGAGGTTAAAGTACCACCTGCTACTCAGAAAGCTAAATCAGAAGAAAATACCAAAGAAGAAAAACCTGATGGTAAGAAAGTGGAGGAAGACTTAAAGGCAGACAAACCATCAATTGAGTAAAGTGATCTAGAAATTGATAATGAAGGTGTGATTGAAACAGACACTGATGGCCCTCAAGAAATGGGAGATGAAAATGCAGAGATAACAGAGGATATGATGGATCAGGCAAATGATAAGAAAGTGGCTGCTATTGAAGCCCTAAATGATGGTGAACTGCAGAAAGCCATTGACTTATTCACAGATGCCATCAAGCTGAATCCTCCCTTGGCCATTTTGTATGCCAAGAGGGCCAGTGTCTTTGTCAAATTACAGAAGCCAAATGCTGCCATCCGAGACTGTGACAGAGCCATTGAAATAAATCCTGATTCAGCTCAGCCTTGCAAATGGCGAGGGAAAGCACATAGCCTTCTAGGCCACTGGGAAGAAGCAGCCCATGATCTTGCCCTTGTTTGTAAATTGGATTATGATGAAGATGTTAGTGCAACGCTGAAAGAAGTTGCACTTCTTTGCAGAGAAAATTGCAGAACATCGGAGAAAGTGTAAGCAAAAATGTGAAGAGCAAGAGATCAAAGAAAGAATAGAAAGAGTTAAGAAGGCACGAGAAGAACATGAGCGAGACCAGAGGAAGGAAGAAGCCCGACAACAATCAGGAGCTCAGTATGGTTCTTTTCCAGGTGGCTTTCTTGGGGGAATGTCTGGTAATTTTCCTGGAAGAATGCCTGGAATGGGAGGGGGTATGGCTGGAACGGCCGGATTGCCTGGACTCAATGAAATTCTTAGTGATCCAGAGGTTATGGCAGCCGTGCAGGATCCAGAAGTTATGGTGGCCTTCCAGGATGTGGCTCAGAACGCAGCAAATACGTCAGAATACCAGAGCAACCCAACAGTTATGAATCTTATCAGTAAATCGTCAGCCAAATTTGGACGTCAAGCATAATGCCCTTCTGATAAATAAAGCCCTTGCTGAAGGAAAAGCAACCTAGATCACCTTATGGATGTCTCAATAATACAAACCAGTGTACCTTTGACCTTCTCATCAAGAGAGCTGGGGTGCTTTGAAGATAATCCCTACCCCTCTCCCTGAAACGCAGCTGAAGCATTTTACAGTGGTTTGACATTAGGGTATTCATTCAGATAATGTTTTCCTACTAGGAATTACAAACTTCAAACACCTGTTAAACCTTAAAAATATTTAAAATAAATTTAAAGCATCTGTTAATTTTTATATTTTTCTTTACTAATCATTTTGGATTTTTTCTTTGAATTACTGGGCAGAGAAGACACGTATGTATGAAATATTATTGCTCTAATTTGAGTGAAATAAAAGTATTTTAGTGCAAGGCAAACATAGCTCATTTGAGGATAAAGTTTGTGTTGGATATGTGGTTCCTGAGGTATCTTGATTTGTCTTTTTAAATGCTTTATCTTTTTCTTTAAAGATTTATATCAATAAAACTAGTTGGGACCACCACCATTTCAGTAGGACCTGGGTAGGAATTGGAGGTACTTGGCAGGGCAGCAGCAATCTTGCTGTGTTTTATATAACATGCATCATTGGGCAGGTTGCCCTTAAATCTTACACGGTGGTGAAGGGATGATTTTTTTTGTAATCCTGCAGTAGAGTTGGAGTACTTAGTTCTGTTCTTGTCGAGTATATCTAATAAATGTCTCATATTATTTCCACATAGGGGAAATAAGGGATTACTTTGCTTTGTATATTTCATTGCTTAAAATTATCTTTCCTAGTCAAAAAAGTAAAAACGCCCAACTCTGTGGCTGCTTTCTCCTTGTAAAATATTTCTCCCTTGCTTTTCTTGCGCTTAAGACAGGCTTTTTCAACCAGCATCATCACTGCTATCATCATTAACAGCATAATTTTAGAAGCATATTTAATGCTGAGTTTAATTCAATGTGTAATATATATGGTAAAGGTATTGTAATACCCACAATAACTGTATTTTCTTACTTGGCCATGAGAATGCTTTTTTAAGTGTTAGACTTCCACTCTGGCAAAATCTTGTCATATCGAAAGACGTTGGAAAGAGGGATTCCGTTTGGTGTTTGGTCTTCTACTTAGAAAATACCTAGTGCAGTTAGAGTTTATCTTGTAGTATTCATGTTTGTATTCTGAAGATAATAAGGTTTGAGTTAAATTGATCTATACAGAGGGGAACCAATTTTTTTGATCCAGTGTGAATTATAAATGAGATAATTCAGTTATTCATTGTGGCATTGTTGAGACTGTAAAAGACTTATTGTCTTTGTATTCAGCTCATCCTTAAACAGTGTAACTATACCCCCACCTCTGTTTGATTTCTTTCCCTCCAATGATAAAGAAAATGATAAATTAAAAAAAAAAAGAACCATCTATGACAAACCCTCAGCAAACATCAACACTGAATGGGCAAAAGCTGGAAGCATTCCCCTTGAATACTTGCACAAGACAAGGATGCCCTGTCTCGCCACTCCTATTCAACATAGTATTGGAAGTTCTGGTCAGGGCAATCAGGCAAGTGAAAGAAATAAAGGGCATTCAAATAGGAAGAGAGGAAGTCAAACTATCTCTGTTTGTAGATGACATGATTCTATATCTAGAAAACCCCATCTCAACTCAGCCGCAAAACTTTTTGTTTGTTTGTTTGTTTGTTTTGTTGTTGTTTTGGTTTGTTTTGTTTTGTGAGACAGAGTCTCGCTCTGTCACCCAGGCTGGAGTGCAATGGCTCAATCTGTGCTCACTGCAACCTCCACCTCCTGAGCTCAAGCAATTCTCCTGTCTCAGTCTCCCAAGTAGCTGGGATTACAGGCACCCACCACCACGCCTGGCTAATTTTTGTACTTTCAGTACAGATGGAGTTTCACCATGTTGGTCAGGGTGGTTTCAAACTGACCTCAAGTGATCTGCACCACCCCCCCGGCCTCCCAAAGTGCTGGGATTACAAGTGTGAGCCACTGTGCCTGGCCAGCCCCAAAGCTTCTTAAGCTTATAAAAAACTTTAGGAAAGTCTCAAGATACAAAATTAATTTGCAAAAATCACTAGCATTCCAACCAACAATAGTCAAGACCAACATATGCAAACAATAGTCAAGTTGAGTGCCAAATCATGAACAAATTCCCGTTTACAATCGCCACAGAAAAAATAAAATACCTAGGAATATAGTTAACTAGGCAGTGAAAGATCTCTTTCATGAACTACAAAACGTTGCTCAAAGAAATCAGAGATGACACAAATGGAAAAACATTCCATGCTCATAGACAAGAAAAATCAACATAGTTAAAACAGGCATACTGCCCAAAGCAGTTTATAGATTCAATGCTATTGCCATTGAACTATCATTGACATTTTTCACAGAACTAGAAAAAACCTACTTAAAATTCATATGAAAGCAAAAAGAGTTTGAATAGCCAAGGCAATTACAAAAAGGACAGAGCTGGAGGCATTGCTCTATCTGACTTCAAACTATACTACAGGGCTACGGTAATCAAAACAGCATGGTACTCGTACAATAACAGACACATAATGGTACTGGTACATAACAGACCAATGGAACAGAATAGAGAACCCAGAAATAAGCCTTCACACCTACAATTATCTGATCTTCACCAAACCTTACAAAAACAAGCAATGGGGAAAGAATTCTCTATTCAGTAAATGGCATTGGGAGAACAGGCTAGCCATACAAGGTTGAAAATAGACCCCTTCCTTATAACATATACAAAAATTAACTCAAGATGGATTAAAGACTTACACATAAAACCCAAAACTATAAAAATTCTGGAAGACAACCAAAGCAATACCATTCAGGACATAGTCATGGACAAAGATCTCATGACAAAGACACCAAAAGCATTTGCAATAAAAACAAAAATGGACAAGTTGAATTTAATTAAACTAAAATGCTTCTGCACAGCAAAAGAAACTATCAGCAGAGTAAACAGACAATCTACAGAATGGGAGAAAATTTTTACAAACTATGCATCTGACACAGGTCTAATATTCAGAATCTATAAGGAACTTAAACAAATTTATAAGAAAAAAACTAACAGCCCCATAAAAATTGGGCAAAGGACATGAACAGATACTTTTCAAAAGAATTAGATATTTTAAAAATAGCTCAATAAATGTGTTAAAACAAAAAAAAAATTCCTATTACACATGCACATATATGTACATGATTGCATCATGAATGCATAATTTTGATTATATATGCAAATACTTTTAATCTCAGTGTAAGCAAAATTTTAAATCTATATGAAATAGGACTTGATTATTAGATTTTTTTCATGCCTGGATGGCTCTCTAGCCATCTGGTATTAATGTTTCTTAAATCTTCAGTGGTCTTCCATGCAAACAAATATATACTTTCTAAAATGTTTTTTATTTTTATGGATTTAGGAGTACAAGTGAAGTTGTGTTACATAGATATATTGTGTACTGGGCTTTTAGTGTGCCTAACCATAAAAAAAGAAAAAATAATGTGTCTTTTGCAGCAGCATGGTTGGAATGGGAGGCCATTATCCTTAGTAAAATCACTCAGAAAGAGAAAGGAAAAATCTCATATTCTCACTTAAAAATGGGAGCTAAACAATGGGTACATACATACTTACAGAGTGGAATAATAGACAGTGGAAACTGCAAAAGGTGGGACAATAGGAGGCGGGTGAGGTGTGAAATATGCTATTTGGTTATAGCAGCCCAATCAAAGACAGTGATTCCAATGGAGACCAAGGGAACTCTTTCTGAAGCTGATTATAGTCTCAAATTGTGTGCTCATTGCCTGAGGATGTTTGGTTTGTGAAAATATATGGGCCTACACATTTAAAATTTGTCAGTTTTATATCTATGTCTACATGAATACTTCTATAGAAAGTTTTAAAAACAATATGGAAAAAAGATATAAATTAGTAGATATGTGTATGGCAATCCTCAGTCTTCCTTGATTCACAGCCTTGAAATAATCATTGCAGTCTTCCAGAAATGAGAAACCTGACTGCCCTTTAGGTCTGAGAAAAAAAAAAAATAAAGGCAGTTTGACTTGCCTTTATTTTAATTTTTATTTATTTATTTATTTATTTATTTATTTATTTATTTATTTATTTATAGCTAGGAGCTGGGATCTGGGAGCAAAGCCACATAAGCACTCAAGTAACTTCTAACATCAAGTCAAAAACCACTTTTGCTGAGCCATAGATAGACAGATAGACAGGTAGAATCAAATAACACACAAAACTGAGGTAAAAGTCAAGGCAGCATGGACTGGAGTATGGCCAGAAAAGTTCTCATGTCCTCACTTCTGGGTAAGAGGCATAATCAGCTTGAAAAAATGGTGTCCTGCAACTATTTCACCTTCTTCCTAGATTTGGGAAGACAGCTGTGACCTCAAACAAGGCATTATCTGTAGAGAGTTTTGGGGACTATTTAAATCTGTGCTTTCTCAGGCAATTTGCATAATCTCCATCAGAAGGTGGAGGATGACGTGAACAGATGCTTTCACTTTTTAATTTTACCATTTTCTGAACTACTAAACCAATCTAATTATGTTTGAAAATTTACAGGCAAACTTTGATGTTTCACTGATTCACAATTTATTTCCCTTGATAATGCTAATTTTATAAAAATTTCATCCTTAGCACTCGTGAAATTTTTGATGAATTAAAATTGGTGAGTTGGTGAATATTACAAATTTGCACTCTTCTAACAAAGAAAATTTAGCATGATTAAGATATTTTCTTTTAATACAAATCAAAACCACAATGAGATACCATTTCACAAAAGTCAGAATGTTGATTATTAAAAAGGCAAATAACAGATGCTGGTGAGGCTGCAGAGAAAAGGGAATACTTATACATTGTCGGTGGGAATGCAAACTACTTCAGCCACTGTGGAAGGCAGTTTGGAGATTTCTCAAAGAACTAAAATAGAACTACCATTCAACCCAGCAAGCCCACTACTGGGAATACACCCAAAGGAAAATAACTCACTCGATTAAAAGCACACATGCACCCACATGCTCATTGCCAGTGGATTGGATGAAGAAAATGTGGTACGTATGCACTTTAGAATACTTTGCAGCCATAAAATAAATGAAATTGTGTCCTTCACAGCAAGAAGGATGCAGCTGGAGACCATTACCCTAAGCAACCTAATGCAAAAACAGAAAACCAAACACCACATGTTTTCACTTGTACATGGGAGCTAAACATTGAATACACATGAACATCAAGATGTGAACAATAGACACTGCAGACCTCTAAACAAAGGAGGAAGGGAGAGGGGTGTGGGCTGAAGAACCACCTGTTGGCTGCTATGCTTACAGCCTAGGTGACAGGATCATTGAGACCCCAAGCCTCAGTGTCATGCAATTCACTCATGCAACAAACCTGCACATGCACCCTTTGACCTATAATAAAATTTGAATAATTTTTAAAGATTTTAATATTCATCTGAGGAAAAATATTGACATAATTTATCCTAACGTCTCTGCCGCCATATTGTAGGAATCAGAAAATCTGCCAGGCATTTTTGAACTTAATTTAAATGAGTTTGTATGGCTTTGGACAACTTTTTTCCTTCTGAGTTAGCATTCGCTAAATTGTTTTCCTCAAAATCAAGGGGAAAAATGATCCGCTTAAATACACTGGAGAAACAGTATGTTAAATAAAATAAGGATAAAGATTCATTGCTAGAAAACTTTAGAATCTTTGGCATTCTAGTTAGCAAAATGAACCTCTAGAATGCAACATGTCCCAAAATTATTTAAACACAGATTCCATTTTTATATAATACATATTACCATTTAGAGTTTTCTTTGTGGCGGGGGGAGGTAGTTTAAAAACATTGTTTTAGTACAAAACTTATGTTGATATATAAAGCTAACATAATAATTGTAAAACTATTTTCTAAGTATAGCTAAAAGCCCAAGAAAACCAGATTTCATTGGCAGATGAATCTACTAGATAAGGAATAAGAAGTGACTTTATGTTTATTTTGCCATTGACTATTAACCTTTATACAGTAGGGCAACCACATCTAAAAAATAATTATTTGTCAGTGGCATCACTGCATCATGATAATCAATAACTAATTCTGAAAGAAATTATCAGTCGATCAACACTGAATTATTAATGAAGAAATTGACAAGGTACTTAATTGTATCAAGAGCTAAGGAAATTTGTCTACATTTCACATATGTGATTAATAGATGGATTATCAAAGTTAATATAGTTGCATTGATCACCTGTTTCAACTTTTTTTGCTTTAATGATAAGTTGATTTTTATAATCATCTATTTATCCTGAAGCTTTTATTGGTGCATTTTATTTTCTTTCAATAGATTCTTGCACTGAAGATTGTGATGGTGAGTATATTTATGTTGTCAAATTCAATAATTGATGTTGATATTATTCCATATGATTGCACAGCAGACTGCATAAGTTGTAATTAAAAATCGGCAGCCTGCAGAAGAAATACCTAATATAGATGACGGGTTGATGGGTGCAGCAAACCACCATGGCATGTATATACCTATGTAACAAATCTGCATGTTCTGCATATGTATCTCAGAACTTAAAGTATATTAAAAAAAAATCAGCAGCCTGCAGACCAAATCCATGTCCCATATGGGTTTTGTCTGGCCTTCCTCTTGCTCAATTGTTATTTCAAAGATAACTTTAAAAAATACACATTTGAGGCCAGGCGCGGTGGCTCACGCCTGTAATCCCAACACTTTGGGAGGCTGATGCGGGTGGATCACAAAGTCAGGAGATCGAGATTATCTTGGCTAATATGGTGAAACCCCATCTCTACTAAAAATACAAAAAATGAGCCAGGCATGGTGGCACACACCTGTAGTCCCAGCTGCCCAGGAGGCTGAGGCAGGAGAATCACTTGAACCCAGGAAGCGGAGGTTGCAGTGAGCCGAGATGGTGCCACTGCACTCCAGCCCAGGTGACACATTGATAATCTATCTCAAAAAAAAAAAAAAAACATTTGAATAACAGCAACAACAACAACACATCTGGTCACTTTGGGAATACACTACCAATGGCAGAAGTCAGCTGGAGCTGAGTAGAGGATTTCTCCTTAGGCAGAGAAATTGCTTTACAATTTGCATGTCTGTTCACACAATACACACGTATGCATTTTCATTGCTTCTGTTCACTCATTTACATGACCTTACAGGTCTCTCCAGATCTGAATTGTAACAACTGGTAAAAAGATAATTTGAACAATAACAACATGCAAAATATATGCTATACATCTGAAAATAAAACATACTACAGTAGAAATATCCTTGAAGGAAGCAGTAGAATAATTTGGCTTTAATCCCGGATTGCCCTTAATTTACTATCTAGTAATTGTCAAAACATTGCAGTTTCACTGACCTCAGAAGCGTCTTCTGTGAAATGAGAGTATTTGTGTCTCTTTGGTTTTAAGAAGTTCTTAAGCCTCTTATCTCTTATCAATGTTTTTAAAAATTAATAAATTAAGCCTAAATTTAGAGTGATTTTTTTTTTCTTTTTGAGACAGAGTCTTGCTCTGTCGCCCAGGCTGGAGTGCAGTGGTGCAATCTCGGCTCACTGCAAGCTCCGTCTCCTGGGTTCACACCATTCTCCTGCCTCAGCCTCCCGAGTAGCTGGGACTATAGGCGCCCGCCACCATGCCTGGCTAACTTTTTGTGTTTTTAGTAGAGACGAGGTTTCACCATGTTAGCCAGGCTGGTCTCCATCTCCTGACCTTGTGATCCACCCACCTTGGCCTCCCAAAGTGCTGGGATTACAGGGGCGAGCCACCACGCCCGGCCAATTTGGAGAATTTTTAAAACTTTAATAGATACATGCTACCTTCATTAGAAGCTGTCAGCACATTAAAACAGTACTGCAGATGTTTACATACAGAGTAATTGTGCATTTACACTCTCCATGAGCAAGGTTAAATTATTTTATTAACCTCAATTTGACGTGCTAAGTATAATTGAGTGAGGAAAAATTAAAGATGAGTGTCTCATGAAGGGATGGAATAATTATTACCTCGGTTGCTTAAGTACCAAATATTGCTTATGGAGTCCAATTAGGGATTATGGTCAGAGTTCTGCAATCCTCTGCAATATATATGGGAGTTCACAAGGGATAGCAGTGGCTTAGTCACCTTAATACCAGGGTACATACACAACACAGAGGCCACTCTTCTGTGAGATTCTCAGGCAGAAGAGCCACTTATATATGCGTATGTATATACAGTATATACACTTATATACACATAGACTTGATACAGGGAAGGTTCTTGGCTTCACCCAGGAATTAATTCAAGAGCGAGCTGGTGGTGGAAGAAAACAGCCTAATTGAGGTGGCGGCAGTCCTGCAGCTCTGTGACTGCTCCTCTGAAGCAGGGCTACCCCATAGGCAGTATGTGGAGAGTAGCGACTCAGAAGCAGTTCTGTAGTCACATTTATACCCACTTTTAATGCTATGCTAAGTAAGGGGCAGATTGTTTAGAATGAGCTAGAAAATGGGCAGTAATTTCTGGGTATTATCTTGGCAAGGATTGGTAACTTCTTGCTTGTGCCAAGGCAATGGTAAGCTGTCATGGCGCTATTGGGTATGTTTTATGGAGAGGTGCCTTTGGTGCCTCTTCTAGCCTTTGGCCGGTCTTCAATCTGGTCCAGAGTTGTGGCCTGCCTGCCGCCTACCTCAGATTCATCCATATTTATAGCATGTTTATAGATCCATAGCTTTTTTCCTTACACCATCATAAAACCCACTCCTATTCCCCTTCTCCAGTGTGCATCCACTGTAATGCATCTGTTATTTGTCTTTGAATAGCTATGAATCTGTGAAAACACACATAGTGTGGTCGCTGCTGCTGGTGGGAGTAGTGGTGTATATGTGTGTTTAATTTGAATAAATATGTTTCTAAAGCACTTATGTTGTACATATGTATTGTTATTTTAAAATTTCCTCTCTTCTACATATAAATTTACAGTTTCTAACTGCTGCATAACATGCCACATATACCTGTTCAATATTTTACTTTGTTCCCTTGTATGTATGAATCTCCAATTATACTCAACTTTTCATTCACATGAATAATGCTACTATAAATATCCTTATACATATACCTATTTTAAGTTTCTGTGGGTGAATTTCCCTAGTATGTATCTGGGAAAAGTTTTCCATAGAAGAGGTACACACTGAATTTCACCAAGTATTGCCAACGCAATATTCTTGTTTCTCCCCATAATTCCATTCACTTGTTTTGATGGTACATACCCTTTAATTCTATTGATTCCAACAGAATGACTATGACAATAGCATCTTTCTCCCTCAATATTTTTTTCTGAATTTTTCCTCTGCTATCCACTCTGCATAAAATCTATTATTTTCCCTTCATAATTCATTGTAGTATCTCACATACAAAAGAGTTCATAGGCTGTCTGATTTAATAATCTACATAAAAATGTCTTCTCATTATGAGAAGTATGGCAGTGACTTTTTCATAAAGTTACCCTCTAATGAAACAAAAAATTTGCTACCTCCAAATAGTATTCCTCTTTTTACACTATTTAGACCACTAAGGTATTTGTTTCTAAATAAAATCCTAAAAATTGATTTTGTATAATTGTATACATTCTTGAAGAAACAAATATGATGACATTTGTTTTGTTTTTTAATGGAAAAGCCATTTGTGCTTTCTCCTGAGGCAAAATTAAGTAAACTATTTTAGCATCTATCAGTTTAAGATATATTTTTCTTTGACACCTAAATTATATCCAGGAAAGTTAATAGCATTCTAATAACACCTCAACACTTGAAAGTTAATTGTTTGTGTTATTTTACTTCATTGCATTCTTCTCCTTTGTACATTTGCTAATGTGACTCATTTGATCTGAGAAACTTTTTGTTTTGTTTCTGAAATGTTTAGAGGTAAAAAAAAATATGATCAAATAGCATATTATGCTTTGATTGTTAAACTTTGTGAAACCTAAACACTGCACTACTTGCCTAGAAATAATTAAAATAAATTATATTTTGATTAAATGGGACAATCCCCACATGTCTAATTGTTTTTAAAAATAAATATCATAGATTAAATTTGTTAAATTATTCATGCATCTAACTAACAAAGCACCAGTCTATTAAAGAAAGAGCAATGGTCATATCTGCCCTATATCTTGGCATATTAATTATTATATTAAAGGTTAAGTGCAATATTAAGCATTTGGAAAGTATTTAGGATTTTTCCTAACAGAGTTGAGTCTTACACATATTCTTCAATATAAATTTAATTTAGGAACACAACCAACACGATTATTTGAAAAAATTGATGTTTTATGTGCTAAAAATCTTAATTATAGTTACTGTTGGAAATATTTGTATTTTGGGGGAAAACTGTTAGAACATGCAACAATTATAAATTATTCATCTGACTTAAGAGATGAAGACAACTTTGTTTTTGTTTTTGTTGTTGTTGTTGTTGTTGTTGTTGTTGTTGTTGAGATAGAGTCTCACTCTGTCGCCAGGCTGGAATGCAGTAGCGAGATCTTGGCTCACTGTAATCTCCACCTCCCGGGTTCAAGCGATTCTCCTGCCTCAGCCTCCCAAGTAGCTGAGACTACAGGCACACGTCACCACACACAGCTAATTTTTGTATTTTAGTAGAGACGGGGTTTCACCATGTTGGCCAGGATGGTCTCGGTCTCCTGACCTCGTGATCCACCTGCCTCAGCCTCTCAAAGTGCTGGGATTACAGGCGTGAGCCACCGTGCCCGGCCAACAACATTTTAAGAAGACTTCTAGTTTACAAAGAAAATAACAACAATGTATTTTAGCAGGGGATTTTTTTAAAATTAAACTAGTATCACCTGTGTTATAGGTATAAGGTATATAGATATACCCATTACTCCCCTTTTCCTTTTAAATGATATAATATTCTATCTCTCTAGGATAGTGGAAGGTTGATTTGCAAAAAAGAAAGAGTAGATATGCACATTATTTTCTTGTTTAAATTCATTAATTATGAGGAAGTTGTATTTTATTTTATGTTGTCACATATTTTTAATATTTTATTTTTAAATAAAGGATTCAAATAGTTAAATATTTCAGCTAACTATGAAGATAGAGTTTTCTAAGAATGTAAAGAGACAAGGTAGACACGATTTTATAACACAACCAAGAGAATTTTAATATACAAGCTTCATATTTAAGTCCTTGTAATAAATTTATATTTATAATGCAAATACACTACAAATATTTATGATACATTTATATAATGAATTTAAATTTAATTATGGAATTAGATTTTAAAGAATATTATAACCTTAGATCTTCAAACTAGTGAGCATACCCCTGAGGGTTAAAGGACATGAATAAATTAAAGAGAATACATTTTAAGATACTCAAGTTGAAGATACTCAATTGCTTTATATACTATGTTTCTTCCAAAAAATAATCTGCAGGAATAATTTTAAAAATAAATTAGTATAAATCTATATTGACATGAAGCATGGAAATATTATTTCAAAGAAGAATGCAAACAAAGTAACATGTTTAACTATTCAAGAGGAGCTTTTATTACATATTTTATGTAGATGTTGGTGAATGTCAGGTCATAGTTATAAATATATATAGCTATAACAATGATTAAATTTATATGTAAGTTAATAGACTTTGTGAGTATAGATTTTAGGTATCTTATATAGTATCTTATATAATGAATATTTATGTAAACTCAAATTAATATGTAACCTCCTATTATACTGCATATGTATACACATATAAAATAATTGGATTCACTTAAATATACCATAAAGTATCTATTGAAAATTTGTAGTGATGCAGGGAGCCGAGATCGCACCTCTGCACTCTAGCCTGGGTAACAGAGTGAGACTCCGTCTCAAAAAAAAAAAAAAAAAAAAAAAAAAAATTGTAGTGATAAAATATAGACATCTTCCTACAAGTATTTGAGTTAAAAATAAATCAAAATTATTTTAAGTATTACAAAAGTTAAAAAGTTCAAGAATAACACAAAGAGAATATGGACTTATACATTTAAAAATGTGTCAAGGCAAATACAGACACTCTTCCTAATATCTCATCTAGCTACCTTTCTAGTATCTTCTTTATCTACATTACTGATAGCTTATCTATTACCCCAAAGGCATCAAATTTTTAGCACCTAAAGGCCAATCCTTGGTGATAATGAGAGAGAATGTGCATACATAGATGTGTGTACGTATCTACATAGCTACATAGAGAGAGAAAGAGTATGTGTGTATGTGTAAATAGAGCCAGTAAGAATATTCAAATAGTTATTTCAGTCTGTATTTCAGTAAGTATCTAAATACATGGAAGTCCTTCTGTGCTTGTAATTGATATACTTATACAATTAGATGTAGCCAACACAGTCAAATCTGTTGATTTTTACCACTTCTTTATGCCACTTCTGCTGCTGTGTGGCCCTTTTGCCTTCTATGGCCATGTCAGCATCTTGATTCTTTTTCTGAAGACTAGCCACAAGCTGATAGAGCTATTTTGCCCTCAAAGGGAGAGAGAGTGGCTGTGGCTAGGAGTTTTATGTTCAATTCACAACATCCAACTTGGAAAGTCAGCTTCTTGCTTCAAATAGGGATAAGTTTGAGCACTAATTTATACTCCTAAACTCCCCTGCAAGATCAGATTGGAGCCACCCTCCCTGAAATTTTATCTGAAATTGAAGTCTTTCTTGGTTTCTTGTTCTCCCCCTTCCTCTTCCTACCCGCTTTTACCAAAAGCCCTTGGGAATAAATTTTTAAACTATGTATTTATTTATTGACAAATGAATATTGTATATCCTTATGGGAATAATTTTTAAATAAATCAGTTCCCCAAAAAGCCACTCCTTAGAAGGTGCTTACTGGGCAACTCAATTTAAGACCATGGTCTCATGGAATAATTACAACATAGTTCCCTAACTTGCCATCATTAGGGAGGCTTTAAAAGTGTTACAGACACAGAATCCTACATATTTCTTAATAGTAGGGTCAGATTTAAGTAGGAACAGTACCAGAACTACGTTAGTGAAGCATATAACTCAGGACAAAGTTTAAAAGTCACTAAAAACTGAATAATTAACATAAATAATACTTTAATGTAACATTTAAAAATAAAAATTAACTATAAATATAGCATGATTAAAATTAATTCTAGGAATGCAAGGCTGATTTTACCATTCAAAAATTCATCAACATAATCTGTCATATTAACAAAATAAAGTGAACTTCTTTGGAAATTCTTTGGCCAGATAAACTATTCTAACTTACTAAAATTGAAACAAAGATCTGAAATGACTGAGAAAAACTCGAAACTCTATGATGCAAGCAACATCTACATTTTAATTAAAGCCAAGATCAATATTACTGATTTCTTTTTCTTTTGTCTCAGATTCCAATATGGTTTCATAGCTTTGACTTCCAAAAAACAAATAAATACATAAAATAAAATAAAGAAGATCAAAGGAAACCAAATCAAAGCAACAGAAGAAAATAAATAATACCAATAACAGCAACAATCAATGAAAACAGAAGAATAGAAAAAATAAGAGAAATAAAATGCTGGTTATTGGAAAACAATAGCATTCTAGCAAGACAGACAAAGAAGCAAGAGAATGACATCCATTGCCAATATCTAGGATGAAAAGAGACATTACTACTACAGACCCTGTAGATATTAAAAGGATAGTAAGGGAATACTATGAATAATCCTATACAAATGAATTTGACACCTTAAAGACATGAACCAATTCCTCAAAAAATGTAGACTCCCAAAACTCACCCAAAATGAAATAAAATAGTCTAGTAACTATTAAAGATATTGATTTGGCAATTGAAAAGTTTATCCAATAGAGAAAACTTCAAGTCTGGATGATTTCACTGGACAAATCTACCCAACATTTAAATAATTAACCCTAGTTTTACAAAGTCTTTTTACAGAGTTTCACTCTTGTTGCCCAGGCTGGAGTACAATGTGCAATCTTGGCTCACCGCAACCTCACCGCAACCTCTGCCTCCCGGGTTCAAGAGATTCTCCTGCCTCAGCCTCCCGAGTAACTGGGATTACAGGTATGTGCCACCACGCCCAGCTAATTTTGTATTTTTAGTAGAGACGGGGTTTCTCCATGTCAGTCAGGCTGGTCTTGAACTCCCAACCTCAGATGATCCGCCCGCCTCGGCCTCCCAAAGGGTTATAGGCGTGAGCCACTGCACCCGGCCTACACAATCTTTTTTAAAAAACAGAGAAGGAAGAAAAACGCCCAATTTATTATACAAGGCTAGCATTACCCAATACCAACACCAAAGGCAGCATAAACACACATGCTCCCGTGCACACACACACACATATGTAGAAGAAAATAAAATAAAATAAAAAAGAGTCCAGGTTCACTCTTGGAAATAGACATAAAACTCCTAAACAAAATACTGCAATTCAAATCCAGTATAAATATAGCATGATTGAGTAAGATTAATTCTAGGAATGCAAGGCTGATTTTAGCATTCAAAAATTCATCAATATAATCTGTCATATTAACAAAATAAAGCAAACTTTGTTGGAAGTTTTTTGGCCAGATAAACTATTCTAACTTATTAAACTCGAAACAAAGGTCTGAAATGATTGGGAAAGTAATTAATTTGATTTATAGACTGGACAGATTTGGCAATTGTAATTTTTACGCTTTTGTTAACAGCTCAAGCAAGTGTGGGAAAAATGAGACATAATTTTAATATAGTCACTGAACACAGCATAAAACATATGAAAAAGCTTATTTTGTTCTTTTTCTTAATCCACTGCTTGTACATTGCATGGAAGAATTAAAGTATTATACATAATTTAGATACACTTGTCTGCAGAATTATGATAGATTTTCACCTGGAATAATTTGCATAATAACAAAATAGGTCAGTAGTTTTAGCTAATTAATGAATAAATATTAAGTCTATTCTGCATTTCACAAGAAATGCTTTCATTGACAACTATGATAACGTTTTGGCTGACTTTAGCACAGTCTAGTGAATCCCCAGCAAAACATCTTCCCAACTCTAAATAGAAAGCACACTCCATACTTGTATGTTAGATATATAAGTGTTTGTAGAAATGTGGATTTTTTACATTTAGGATATTAATAAGTAGTATAAACATTATTTGTAAATGTAATTATTCTAAATTATCCTTATCATTAATTAATAATCACTTCAAAATGTTTCTAAGATATTTAGTAATTTTTCCTTATGTGATAAACTTCCTTTAGAGAAATATGGCTATAAGAGGAAACAAAATGTGACCACCAAAGACATTAAAACATTAAAGTCTCCATATAAGAAACTTAAATAATTGAACAAGCAAAAAACAAATAGCCCCATTGAAAAATGGGCAAAAGACATGAACTAACACTTCTCAAAAGTAGACATACAAGCAGCCATAGAAAAAATGCTCCATATCACTAATCATTAGAGAAATGAAATCAAAATTACAGTGACATATCATCTCACACGAGTCAGAATGCCAATTATTAAAAAATCTGAAAGCAACAGAAGCTGGTGAGTCTGTGGAGAAAAGGGAATGCTTAGACACTGTTGATAGGAATGTAAATTAGTTTGGCCACTGTGGAAAGAAGTTTGGATATTTCTCAAAGAACTTAGAACTATCATTTGACCCAGCAATAACATTACTGGATATACATCCAAAAGAAAATAAATTGTTATACCAAAAAGATACATGCACTTATATATTCATTGCAGCACCATTCAAAATAGCAAAGACATAGAATCAGCCTAGGTGCCCATCAACAGTGGATTGGATAAAGGAAGTGTGGTTCATACACATCATGGAATTCTATGTAACCATAAAAACGAATGAAATCATGTCCTATACAATATGGAATACTATGCAGCCATAAAAAATGAAATCATGTCCTTTGCAGAAACATGGATGCAGCTGGAGGCCATTATCCTAAGTGAATTAACACAAGAACAGAAGACCAAATACCGCATGTTCTAAGCAGGAGTTAAACAAAGGGTACTTGTGTACATGAAGACATCATTAATAGATACTGCGGACTACTACTAATGAGCTCCATGTGAGACAGGAAAAGGTAGAGGGATGTTATCTGTCACATAGCATTTCAAGGACACATTGGACAGGAGTTTGAATGGCCTGAATAACTGACGTACAGTGTGCAAAGGGAAGCCAGGAAGAATTCTGGAAGCAAAGCTTAAAGACATATATGTTTATAAGTGGTTTAGTTGTTGATTTACATGAAGGTAAATGAAGACTTTTAGTATCACCATCTAGAATCTCTTCGATCTTATTTTATAAATTTGTGAAGAATGAGAGCATGATGAAAACTGATAGAAAAAGTCATGCCCTGGCCCATGATTTTGCATCCATCAAGGCAAGATAGGAGAAAAGTCTTCTAAATCTTATGATTTGTTTATATCCAAATGGCTTTGTATGCTGTTTTAATATAAGTGAAAGTGAATTGGAGACAACAATAAAAAATATATATCAATTTCTAAATGTCTCAGGAAGTCCATGTGGAGGACTGAGCCACAAGAAAGTTGTCACGGAGTCTGGAAGGGAGGGGAATTTAATTTTCCATCAGGCATCCAGAGAGGGAAATGAACATGAATTACTGTAAGACTAGACAGTCCCTGACATGAAGGAATTCATGTATTTCTAAGTGGGCAACTTTTACTAAGAATTTTTTTCTAAGCTGACAAGAAATACGATAAAATCCAGGTTCTCATTTTTTAAACATTGGCTTACGCAGACATTGTGGGAAAAGCTAGTGTACCTTCTTACACAAGGGCTGTGCTGCCCCCTTCTGGACAAAGGAAAAGGAAAATTCCACTGAGAAATTTACATTCCTCCACTTCAGATACACATAAAAATGAAAAGCATCCTCATCTTGTTCGGTAGAAAAAATATGTATGTGTGTATACATAGGTCCATATATATTTATTATATATGTAATATTTTATATTGGGAGTATTAAGTGATCAAAACCAAGTAGTGATCAAGTTAAAAGACTAGAACACATGAATGGACTGCTAACTGGCCCTTAGAGCATAGGCTCTATGTTTTATTCCAGCACCTGGAAGTGTCTGCAATATAGTAGACACACAAATCACTTCTCTAAGAACCCACATCCCATTTTATAATTCTTTAGTGGTTTCACTTTATGGTTGAGCTGAGCTCCAACTCTTTGACATGGCATTAAAATTTTTCAAAATCAGATCCTAACCTGTCTTTTAATCCATAAGGTCTGGTCATTTACATTATCCAGGCTTTACTTTTGTCTAGCTGCAAATATTGTTTCAACCACATGTTTTCTGCCCTACATCTTTTCACAAATTGTTCTCATTTCTCAGAATGCCTTTTATCTCTCCCCTCTGTATCACCACTAATGAAAATCCTTACCATTTAAAAAAATCAAAATGAATTATTAATTTATCTGTGAAGTATTTGCCAGTATTTCATATCAAGGTACTTTCTTTTTCTGTTACTTCACACTATTTTGATTTTCTTTACATTGCAACAATCTACATTATCTGCCTCACAGTTTCTTCTTATTCATCTTTGACAGACATCACTTTTTATTCATCTTTGTATCTACATTCCTTACCAAATGCCTAACATACAATGTTGTCATCCAACTGAATAAATGCTGAGTACATTGATGTGCAAAATCATAGTAATATTTTACATTCAAAATGAGTTAGCTGAGTTGAATTTTTTTAGCAACACAGATGGATTACAGTCAGGTTGAATAAGGTTTACAACACCATGAGAAGAATTAACAATTTCCACTAATTACAATCCAGACAGCTAATGACAGTCATTAATCATAAACCAGTCTATAAGAAAATTAAATTCTGAAGTATATCACCATGTTCTCTCATATGGGTGTGGGGTACACTGAATAATGGCTCCAATATAGCCACACCTTAGTCTTCAGAACCTGTAAATATGCTGCTTTACATACTAAAAAAGGATTCCGAAGATGTGATTAAATTAAGAATTTTGAGATTGTGGAGTTATCCTGGATTATCCAGGTCCAATACAACCACAAGGGTTCTTATACAAGGGAGGCAAGAGGAGCATACTAGAAAAAGATGTCCTTATGGAACCAGAGGTTAGAGTGATGCACATTGAAGATGGAGGAAGGGACCATGATGCAAGGAATACAGACAGCTTCTGAAGGCTGGAAAACACAAGGAAACTAATTCTCTCCTGGAGCCTTGGGAAGTAGTGCAGCTCTGTGTACTTCTTGATTTTAGCTATATAAGACTCAGCTCAGACTTCTGAACTCCACAACTGCAAGATAATAAGTATTTGTTGTTTTAAGGCATGAAGTTCGTTGTAGTATAGGAGAGTAGAAATTGGAAACTAATATTCCTCCAGTATTATCAGAATAGCTCTTTTATGTATATGAAGCCTTTGAATATAACTAAAGTTGGATGAACACATAAATTGTGACACACGTCTTGGGTTTTCCAGATGGACTATTACTATAGAATTATTACATGAATGTCACATCATTTAAAAATAATTATAATTGAAATATACTATTTAACCTCTGGAGTCATGATACTGACTTTTCAAAATAGGTTTGTAGAACAGCAAAGTTTTGTCTCTATATCTATCCATGGCAAATAACTAGTCCTCACGTATTTTATTCATTGTTGGGGCCAAAGGGGCCTAGATATTTACATATAAATTAAAAATAACTGCATAAAAATGTAGCCATTAACTGGGTTAAATTGTTTATTAATGCATTTGCAATCAGGTATACGTATCATAGACATCAACTGGTCAGTTGGAATAAACAACTAGAGTTGTATAAAGAAATGACTCAATGGTGTTTTTGAAAAGCTTACAGGTTTATGAGTTTATAGAAAATATGTTAATGGACCACTTTCATAGCTATTTTTCTACTTACACTTCAGTTTATGTGTGTTGTATGTGTATGTGTGGTATTTCATATAGTATCAGAAATTTGTAAATGAATTTTTTTCTAAATATATACCTTAAAATTTTAATGTATTCCATGCTTTTATTGTTGTGGGGTAGAACAACAACTTTTTGTTTTAAGCTCATATACTTGAAGATATTTTACTTATTTCTTACTTTAGTAAGCAAAATATCTTCAAGTGTGTAAGTTGAGTCATGCAAAAATGGCATTATATGTATACACTTTTGCTTTAAAAAACTGGGGGGATTCTATTTTAGAAATGTAACCTGGAGCACTAACTTACATGTCATATGCCATTAAAAATAGTCTACATAATTCATATTTTCATGTAATAAATGTCTTTCATTCAAGCCAGATGTGAAGAATGAATCATGGCTAGCTATTGTCAAGGTGCATTTCCAATAAAGCAGACTACTACATTCTTTCTTCAAAGAAGGTCAGACTTTCTTGGGGAGGAGTGAGGACTGCTTTTCAGAAAATCTTTTTTTTTTTTTTGAAGGTGGGGGGCAGTGTCTTGAGCTGTCACCCAGGCTGGAGTGCAGTGGTGTGATCACAGCTCACTGTAAACTCAAACTCTTGGGCTCAAGGGATCCTCTCACCTCAAACTCCCAAGTAGCTAGAACTACAGGCACATGCTACTCTGCCCAGCTGATATTTTTAAGTTTTGTAGGGACGGTGTCTCACACATTGGCCAAGTTGGTCTCCTACTCTTGTGCTCAAGCAGTCCTCTTGCCTCAGTCTCCCAAAATGCTGGGATTACAGGCGTAAGTCACCAAACTAGGCAAAGGAAATCTTAAAACAGAAATGAAGAAAGGAAACTCAACAGATAATATGACTGGACCCTGCGTTAGAAGATTTGAGAATGATAGCATAGAGGATGGAAACTTTACATTAAGTAACTGTTAGTTCTGCCTTGTGAAAGCACTTAATTTCTCAGAAATAAATTTAACCACTTGTTATATTTGCCACTTCCAGAATCATACCTTTTTGTATCTAGCTTTTCAACTATGATTTGCTATCATTTCAACTTACCTACTCAAAAATACTCAAGAAATGTTTCTTTCACTTCACTGAAACTTCCAGACAATATACTTCACCAACTTTTCACTAATCAAGAGATCCACCTTGGAATTATTTATCATCCTTTCCATGTTATGTTCCATTATCTCTATTTTCCATTTGATTTGCTTATTCATCTCTCTCATTACTTATCTGTAAAAAACAAACTCTGCATATGTGTTTATATCACCTTCACTGTTTCTGCACACAGGTGAGAATTAAGAAAACCACATAACCAGGCAGACTGGCATTTTTGTGAATTATAATCCCTAAACTCAGTGATGTCCTTCAATTCTGTTATCTTTTTTGCACATGCCATTGGAAAATTACAGTAATCAGGTGGGAAATCCCTCAACTTCTTATAGCTAATTCCAAAAATAAACCTCTGTCTTTACCCACCTATTCCTTTTTTTTTCCTGTCTCCATGGAGAAGGTATGCTTCCTCTTCCCAGATGCAAATGCTTCTACATTTACTTGCAATTCATTCATCTCATGTTTAAGGGTTTTGTCCTTTACAATTACAATTACAATTACAATGATCTCCCCTCTACTTTGTACTATCAATTCCTCTTTATCTAGTTCGTCATTCAAAAACAAAAATCCTCTAGTTCACCCATTTTAAACAAATAAAATTGGACCCTGTGTAGGACATGAGTAAAATCCAATGAAACCAAACAGCAAAACTTTCCTAAAGGCTCTCACTTTACTTTAGCTACAATTTGGACATCTTATCTTGATCTACAGGTACCGAATGTTCTTGGTCCCTGCTTATACTCCAACCTCATCTAACATCATTCTGCTCCTAGCTCACTACATGTTTGCCACACAAGCTTTACATTTTTCAGACATTGAAGTGTTTCAAATAATGAGCAATCCTGGGAGTATCAGTTGCTATGGGTGTCATGGCCATTCCTGGGCAACTTGGAAAGCCATACATTGCCTATGTTAGGGTCCTTCTTCTGCCATTACCTTATTACCTGCTACAGCAAGATTACTCTGCTACTGAAGTTGCCAGCAGTAGCAAATTTCACCTTGGGACCATGGCTTGGCAGAGAGTCCCTCAGACAACACCACCAGTATGCTGAGAAAACCAGGAAGATCAGATTATTTATTAATCATTGTTGTAATCCAAGAGCCATTGTGCTTAGAGATATCAATCAGATTTTGGTTACAGACACTTGGACTATTTATAATCTAATTTCCAATCGAGTTAGTCATAAATAGAACATAGGATTCTGAGAGGATAACTAGAACTCTCTTTTGGTACAGGAGATTTGGAAAGAAAAGAATATAATAAGCTCAGCTGGGGAAAAAGAAGAGGGGAAGTCCTGAGCTGCCAGGTGGGGAGAGACGGCCATATACCAGCAAAAGGATACAGAAGCCGGAGCAATACGAGGTCAACCCGCACCATCCCTTCTGCTCAAGTTGCTTTCTCTTGTCTTGTGAGCGTAATAAGCACCAAGAGGGATGGGCTTATTGCACTCAGATGCAGACGGCTTTTAACATCAGTGCAACCAAAGGACAAAGTACGCCACTGTTAATGAGAAAGGATATTTAAGCGATTTCTGAATAGGATATCAGATAATTTCCCTTCAAATTGACCTCTGTCTCTTCTGGAGCCAATTCTACAAATGAGTGAACAGTTTGGAAAACATCAAGAAATCAAAGGCAAGTGACCAAGAACACACAAAAGACTAGAGGAGTAATACTGATTAGGAGAAACTCACAGGGAAACAACAGTATTAAGTATGTGAGTCTTCTGTTGTTCATTGCATTTCGAGTGAGCACACAGGAAACTAACAAGCTGGACATCAGAGTGCCAAAAGAAAGCCTAATTCTTAAGCTTGAGCTGCATAATTAGTGAGCACCAGCGATTCCCTTGTTGTGATCGGTTACTGGGTTACTGGCATCTGAAACCAGTAAGACATGGCAAACACTTAGCATTCAGCTCTTATGGATGGGGAACACCAGTCGATCCTCTGATGCGATCATGTAGATTCTGTATAAGCCTTTTTGTTGACCAAAATTGACTGCCTTAAGCTCTTAACTATAAATGGTTTCCATGGAGTTCTACGGAGGCGAATCTCTTTTGTAAGGAGGCCAGACTGCAGGACAATTACTCTTAAGTACAATAACCTTTACCTTCCCATAAACCATCTCATCCCTAAGGGCCTATAAAACTTAAAAAGTCAGGAGAAAGAGAACCAGATACTTGGGGATAGAAATGTCACAAACTAGTCAAAATAAACTGTGAGAGTATGGACCTGCCAGGAAGTGGAGGAGAGGGAAAGCAATGAGTTTGCAGAGTGAATGACAAGGCAGCAGCCTGTTAATGGAAATGACCCACCAAAAGAAAGCCCTATCGGCAGAGTTGATAGCTGCAACCTGTTATGTGAAGTGGCCAGTGAAAATGGAAATCATAGCAGCTCTATCTAAGCAGGTTTCTCAGGTGCTAATACAGAAGGCAGAGTAATTGTTTACCTAAAACACGGAGGGGTCAATTATAAAGAGAATTCACTTATGAAGTAGGAGTTATAGCAAAACCTCAAAGAACTAACCAGCACTCTAAAGTTGTAAGTAGGTGAAATTTGTGTTCACCAAAATTACATTAAGTTAGCCTTCTGGGATTATCAGACAGACTTTTCCTTATCCAACAGGTTAAAATGGCTTTCTTGATTTCAAAGTGATGAGAATATGTGTCCCCAGCATTGGAACACTTGATTCTAATATTGAAACACAAAATCTCTAATTGATAAGTGCTTAACAGGAAGGGAAATTATTGTTGTTATTATCATTATTACTATTATTATTATCTCATGTAACAAGAAGTCTAGAAGCAACAAAGTTACAGGATTGGGTCACTGATTTCTGGAAAAGCTCTAGTTTCTTCATCTTTTTACTCTGGTCTCCTCAGTATGTTGTTTTTATCCTCAGGTTTGTAACCTCATATGAATAACACCTGACATAAATTTCCAGGCACCTTAGTTTCACAAATTAAATGCCCAAAAGTGAGAAGGAGAAAAATCATATAAAAAAACTCAACATCACTGATCATTAGTCGAATTCAAATCAAAACCACAATGAAATAATATCTCACACCAGTCAAGTCAAAAAATAACAGATGCTGATAAGGTTGGGGAGAAAAAGGAATGCTTATACACTGTTGTTGGTGGGAGTGTAAAGTAGTTCAACCATTGTGGAAGACAGTCTGGTGATTCCTCAAAGACCTAAAGACATAAATACCATTCAACCCAGCAATTCTATCACTGGGTATATACCCAAAGGAATATAAATAATTCTATTGTAAAGACACATGCAGACGTAAGTTCATTGCAGCAATATTCACAATAGCAAAGACATGCAATCGACCCAAATGTCCATCAATGATAGACAAAGAAAATGTGGTAAATATATACCAGGGAATACTATGCAGCCATAAAAAAGAATGAGATCATGTCCTTTGCAGGGATATGTATAGAGCTGGAGCCCATTATCCTTAGTAAACAAACACAGGAACAGAAAACTAAATAACAAATGTTCTCATGTATAAGTGTGAGCAAAATGATGAGAACACATGGACACATAGAGGGGAACAACAAACACTGGGGCCTTTTCAAGGGTGGAGGGTGGGAGGAGGGAGAGGACCAGGAAAAATAACTAACGGGTACTAGGCTCTATACTTGGGTGATGATATAATTTGTACAACAAAGCCCCATGACACAAGCTTACCTAGTTGTATTTTTTTAACTTTTATTTTAAGTTTGTTACTTGCACTTGTATCCGTAAGCTTAAAACAAAAGTTAAAAGATAAAATAAAATAAGGTGCATCCCTTCATTGTGAATTTTTCTTAAATGAAGAACATGCTTCAGAATCTACCAGTACACTTTCCCTCAAACATCATTGCTCAGAATTAAGCCACATACTTGTTCTTAAAGCAAACACTAACAAGCAGAGAAAATTACCATGATTTAATTTTAATTTTGTTATACAGGGAGCTCTCCTAACTGTCAGACACTTTAATGCAATTGAGGATCTATCAAAAAAAAAAAAAAAAAAAAAAAAAAGAGGGGCAGAGGGTTGAAGCAGAGGGGAGCCAGGAACTGTTATTAGGGCAGCAATCAAATGTGTGTGCCACAGACTGTTTCCATAAGGGTAAATCATCAGCATTTTCTACATTCTTTAGAGTATTTTTAAAAAAAATTTGCCTTGTTTTGTTTTCATATTCTACATATAATATGGTTATTTTATTTTTGGTTCTTTACTGAACTGTAACCATCTGGGCAGTAAAGCTGTCTTTCTACTTTTGCATCACCATGACATATAATATAATACTATGCAAAGAGTAGTCTCTCAATGAATTAGTATCTAACATTTATCTTAAAGTAGTATACAGGTATGCCTCTTTTTGTATAAGACAATGTTCTTCAAAGCTGTGAGTAAATTAATGTTTGTAAATCAAATTCAGTTTCCCACATGTGTTTTTATTGTAATTAATGAATCCTGTTCTGCATTAATATTAAATTGGCAATATCTAATATTTAAAAATGTAAATCACGCCTTTCCTCAAGTATCTCTGTCAAGCAATTAATTATCTAAAAATAAACACTTGGGTACATAGGAAAGCTCATTAATTAAAGGATCATTGAATCTTATCATAATATAAAAAAAAATCCTTTTTGTGTCACGAGCTATTGCACCAAAACTGCATATTTAAAAGGAGAGTTTTAAATTTGCTTTTATTTATGTTGACACAACTACATTAAAATATAAGAATTACATTTTCAAATATCCATCTAATTTGGTTTTGATGTAAGAACTTATAAATCCAAACACAGAAAGATAGAATTACTACACTGTTGAGTAATGCTTAAAATCTACATAATGGGTAGGAAAACGTAACACTTTTTCCAGCCATCTTCCTGAGTGTTGTTATACTCACACCACTTCAGTGTTCTACTGGGCTACTCAATTTTAGAACTGAAATACACTTTTGCAATTCTGTAGTCAAACTCAACATATCATCACAATGTCTAAACGTGCCACATATATAGGTACTATATTATAAGAAAAAATCAAATTCACCATAGTGAAAAAAGTATAATTATTATAAATAAAAATATTTAACATTTCATAAATGTAATATTATGTACTTGAGGTTATACAGTTTCAACAGTGGCAAGTCATAGTTTGTGGATTTTAAATACGAATAAGAGACTTTCCTAAATAATACCTCAGGGTAGAAATATGGATGTGCACTTACAATTCAGGATGGAAACGTTTTAAAATATATAAATATTACGGAAATCCTGTGTAAGAGTAAAAGTTTTAGGAAAAAGAATACATTTTTCTGAAAACGTTGGTACTGAGTTATCATGTTGTGACAGTTTTGGTTTCATTTACTGAAATCCCTTGCTGTCTTTTTCCTGTTTGTAAAAAGTAATTTTAAAGGTTCACATGAGACTGGCCAGTGGCCAGTCAAGCTGTTCTATTTGAAGAGGTTATTTAAGGAAGTTGCCAACAAAAATTTATTTTTTATTTGTGGTCAATAGTTAAATAAAATACACATTTCTTCCAAAGTTAGATTTTATTACCCAGAGCTGACAAAATTTCTGCCCAAACAGATGCTATGATTTTAGAATCCAGCCAAATGAGCAGATCACACAGTCCTACACTCCACCCCTGTAGGGGAATGAGGAGAGTGAGGGGAAGCATGTCAGCGGTGCTAGGGTGAGGGCATGTAAGGACACGCTACATTTGAAAAACAAATGTACTGCTCTACCCAACCTCATATTCCATGGAGGAAAATCACACTGGCATTCTCAAAACAAAGTAGGAAAAGTCAAAAGAGGTGCCACCCGGTTTCCAGTGTACAACCTGACTCTACATTAGAGTCGCCAGAGGAGACCTAAAAATATCAACAGCCAGGATCCATCCTCGAATATTCTGATGAGTTTGTCCACGGTGGGGTCTAGATATTTTTTAAGGATTTTATTTAAAGAAGTTTTGGGTGCATGGCAAAGTTGAGATGAAGGCACAGAGACTTCCTCTCTTCCAGCACATGCAAAGCTTCACCCGTTGTCAGTGGCCTCCACCAGAGTAATACACTCAGAATTTGATGAACTTGCATTGACACATTATCACCAAAAGCCCATGGTTTAAATGAGGGTTCACTCTTAGTGCTGACATTGTATGGGTTTGGACAAATGCATTATGACATGTATCCACTATTACAGAAAATTTTCACTGCCCTAACAATTCTCCGTTCTCTGCCTATTCATTCTTTCCTCCTTCCTAAACCCTGGCAACCACTGATGATTTTATCATCTTCATATTTCTCCTTTTCCAAAATGTTATACAATTGGAATTACATGGTATAAGTCTTTTCGGATTGGCTTCTCTCACTTACTAATATGCATTTAAGTGTCTTCTGTCTTTTCATGGCATGACAGCTCTTTCCTTTTTAATGCTAAATACAATTTCATTGTTTGGATGTTCCACAGTTTATTTGTTGATTCACCTACTGAAGGATATCTTGGTTGCTTCCAACTTTTGGCAATTATAAATAAGTTGCTATCAACATTCATGTGCAAGTTTTTGTGTGGACATGAGACTTCAACTTCTTTGGGTAAATACCAAGGAGTGTAATTGCTGGATCATACAGTAAATGTATGTTCAGTTTCTACATCCTTGCTAGGATTTGTGTTGTCATGTTTTGGATTTTGGCCATTCTAATAAAGGTGTAGTTATATCTCATTGTTGTTTTGATTTGCATTTTCTTGATGACATATGATATAGAACATCATTTCATATGCCTTTTTGTCACTTGCATACATTATTTGGTGAGGTGTCTGTTAAGGATTTTGGCACACATTTAACTGAGTTGATTGCTTTTGGTTGGGTTTCAGAGTTCTTTGTATATTTTGGATAACAGTCGTTATCAGATAAGCTTTTTGCAAACATATTCTCCCTGTGTGACTTTCCTCCTTCCTAAACCCTGGCAACCACTGATGATTTTACCATCTTCATATTTCTCTTTTTCCAAAATGTCTTTTCATTCTCTTGACAGTGCCTTTGGCAGACTATACATTTTTAATTTTAATGAAGTCCAGCTTATCAGTTCTTTCTTTCATGGATTGTGCTTTTTGTGTTAGGCATATGTATTTTTTTTTTTTTAAAAAAAAGCCCTAATATTTATAACCTGCAGTTAGAACTGGAAAAAACACTTTAGGGTTTATTGGGCTTTATCTATGAGGAGGTCATGTATATGGCATTCTACCTTTAGTCCTATTGTTTCCAAGTTTTGCAAGCAATTATTATTATTATTTTTTTTTTTTGACAGATTCTCGCTCTGTCACCCAGGCTGGAGTGCAGTGGCATGATCTTGGCTCACTACACCCTCTGCCTCCTGGGTTCAAGCAATTCTCCTGTCTCAGTCTTCCAAGTAGTTGGGACTACAGGCACCCACCACCACGCCCAGATAATTTTTTGTATTTTTAGTAGAGATGGGGTTTAACCATATTGGGCAGGCTGGTCTTGATCTCCTAACTTTGTGATCCGCCCGCCTTGGTCTCCCAAAGTGCTGGGATTACAAGCGTGAGTCTCTGCACCCGGCCGCAAGCCATTCTTTAATGACTTTTAGCAACCCACTGTAATGAGGTCATGTGATCAACTCCTACAACATACATTCTTCAACTTAGATGTACGAAATCTAGAACATGACTGAAAAGACACTATGGTACTAGAACAATAACCTTAGCATGATGAAGCAAGATTACATTGGAACCCCGTATCACAGTAATTTCTCCATCCTTTTCTACCCTTTTAGTTGGTAAATTTGTTTATATCTATTTCCATTCTGAAATGTCACCTAAATGCATTACCATTTTGATAATCTAATGCTACCTACCTAAGAGAGGCTTCATCACACTTCCTCTGGAAACCCTGCGTATCTTTATGGTTAGAGAGGGGCCTCCATTTTGAAATCCCAACTCCAGGAAGTCTGCATGTGTTATCTTGGGGAAGCTGCTCTAAGTCACTGTTCACCAGTTACTTTATTTGCAAAATAATGCTACCTATACCTCATAGGGTTGTTGTTAATATACATCATCACTTAGAAAATGATCTGCCATCGTTCTTAGACTTCTCCTAGTGGCCTGCATCTTCTCCCAAGTTATGTCAAGACAATACATTTCAACATTCTCAGGATTTCTCATAACTATGTAGATGCCTCTAATCTTCCACAAGGAAAGGGAAAGCTGGAACTTGGGATGTTATCTCTGCAACTTATCGCTGTCAGTTTTTCCAATCTTACAAACTCTTAGGGCTAGAAGTGATTTTTCTTATATCATGCTCAGAGTTCTCCCAACCTTTTGAGTTAAGGTTTAAGTTCTCTATGACTGGCTATTGAGACGTTAAGAAGAACTTAAAAAATTGACTCTTTTTTCCAACAATATCTTTCAAAATATCCCTTTGCTATAGAATCACAAATATTCTGGCATTAATTTTGAATAATAAGGCCTATCATTAATAAATGTCAGACACCTAACATTGACTGTTTCTTTGCATTTTATTTCTCAGAAAAAAATAAAAAAATAAGAAAAAAGAAGAGTCTCTACCATTCCAAAGAATGCGATTTTATCTTAAAGTTCTCTGAAGTAAGTAAATAAGAATAATTGACCAATGACACAATGTTAAACATAGCTCTAAGGAAAAAGCAGTAATAAGTTCATTATAGTAAAATTTCTATTAGATTTATCTTGAAAAAATTTAACTGCTAAAATGTTGTCATTTTTGTAGTCTTAATGTTTACAATATTGTTTACATTAGACATAAATTACACTAATGTTTTAAACATTAAGCTTTTTATTCTGCTTAGCCTGACAAAGAGAAAAAAAAATAGTGTTTTTTCATTCTGGTTTTAATTCTGGTTCAGCTATTAATTTTGTAGTTTCTTAGGATCACTTTCTTTTTTTTTTTGAGATAGAGTCTTCCTCTCTCAGCACGCTAGAGTGTAGTGCCGTAATCTTGGCTCACTGCAACCTCCTCCTCCTGGGTTCAAGCAACTCTACTGCCTCAGCCTCTTGAGTTGCTAGGACTACAGGCATGCACCACTATGCCCAGCTAATTTTTGCATTTTTAGTAGAGACAGGGTTTCACCATATTGACCAGGATAGTCTCGATCTCTTGACCACGTGCTCCTCCTGCCTCGGCCTCCCAAAGTTCTGGGATTACAGGCATGAGCCACTGCCCCTGGCCAAGATCACTTTCTATACAAAAAAAGTCATAATCATACTTAATACTTGAGGCTTGTTGAGGTGAAGTAAGGTGTTGTGCTTAACATGTTTGTCACAATTACTAGTACATGGTGAGTGCTCAATAACTGGTAGAAACAAGAGCAATAATCATCATAATTATTATTAATATTAGTAAATTATTATTTTAGGGGGAACATATAACCACCTACAGGAAATAAAAAATGGATATACTTTATATTTCCCACCTATGTTAGCATTTTGCACTTAATTTAGTGCATTGATATATTTTTTCTTACCTTTAGAACAGACCATCTTTTATGAATGAATTTTGATTATTTTCCACTGTTAACTATCAAAGAACTTTTAGAAACATTTAGTCGTACTCAATGTTTTAACATGTCACAAATCAGGAAATGATTCACATCAGACACTAAGCATTTTTAAATTACAATATTATTTGAGCAACCATTGAAATCTATGGACATTCTCTCCAGAACATTAAATATATATATAAATGGATTGCAAGAGAGTTGCAGAAGCTCTGAAGCTTGTCTATGCATATTTTAGCAGTCCACAGTCTACAAGCCAAGAATTCCCTACCCTATATAAATAGAAATATTTTACAAAAAGTTTTATAAAATTTTAAATTATTATGACTCTGGTTTTCAGTATTACATAATTAAGCAATTTTTCTTTCTTAAGTGTTGCTGTCCCTACATCTAGTCTTGAGCACAAGTTATGCCCTTAGTTGAGTAGGTCTTGAAGTCACATAAGAAAAAGTCACAAAATTTTACAGACATGTGTATATGTGAGACAGAAGAAACAATTCCATATAAAGTTGTTATGTTTCCCAAAAGTGATATATAATTTTAATATCATTGCATTTTATTAAACTGATGTTATAGTTTATTTTAAAGACTAAGTAGTCTCCTCATATAATAATTATCAAATTTTTGAAAGTGACAGATGAGTTGGTGCTCCAAACGGAACATTATACTACAAAACTACAATGGGGTACTCATTCGGGAATATACAAGTATATTAAAGGTATGAAAGAGCCAATACAGAAACAATTCTACCAATATGGGAATTATAAAGGGAGCTATTCAAAGCACTACAAAAAACTGAAGGGATCGAGTTGGCTAACCACAGGTGGAATAATAAGTTAGATACTTACGCATGAGTTTCCAAAATTCATAAAAGATGAGATAAAAACTGTCAGAGCTAAGAATATAGCAGAAGAAAACATAGGTGAATGTATACTCTTTAATATATATTAATCTTTAGTATATATTAAAATCTTTAATATACGTTATTCACCTAATTTATAAATATAGGTGAATTTATAATCTTTAATCAGGAATTGCTTTCAGAGCAAGACCACAAAGACACACACCAGAGATTACAAACTGGTTGCAAAGCAGCAGCAACAACATACAGACACATTTTTACCATTCATTCAAACAGGTTGTTTCGTTTTTGAGTTATTCAATATGTAAACATTATAAGATTACAAATACAAGGCTAATTAACTGATTTTTTTTGTTTTGAAAAATTACCAAATTTTCTGGCAAAACTAGACTAATCTTTCCACAGGGCTGCCATCAGGGAGAACTGAGTTCAGAGATCCCCTTTAGAAAGGAACAAGGTTTATCCAGTAAATTGTATCTCTCACCTGCTTGGTTTCACTCCTTTTCCATTCAGCCTGTACCTGTGGGCTTTTAAAATTGAGTTCCCAGAAGGTGACTCAATTCAAATATGAACTTACAGTTCGTATTTTGTTTATTTTAAACAAAATAAAATCAACAAAAAACTAAAAAGCATTTTCAAGATATGTGATGACTTAATATGTTTATTATACAAAAATGCAATTTCAGAGGCCTAGATAGGCATATCACCTGAGGTCGGGAGTTCGAGACCAGCCTGGCTAACATAGTGAAACCCCATCTCTACTAAAAATACAAAAATTAGCTGGGCTCGGTGGCATACGCCTGTAATCCCAGCTACTGGCAAGGCTGAGGCAGTAGAATCACTGAACCTGGGAGGCAGAAGTTACAGGGAGCCAAGATGGCACCATTGCACTCCAGCCTGGGTAACAGAATGACAGAACAAGACTTTGTTTCAAAAAAAAAAAAAGGCAATTTTACATGAATTAGAAACTATGTATTTAATTTTTAATTGAATTAAGTATGCAAAGTAATCCAAGGCAGAAATGTAAATTTTAAGAAAAAACGAAACAGAATATTCTAATTCATTAGTTATTAAAGAAAAAAACTGTATTGTTTTTAATTATTGTATTGACAAAAACTAAAGAGGATATTTTGTGGAAGACGTTTAGGTGGTATTTGTAAACTACCTGCCAGAAAACTCTATATAATAAATGCTCAGACAATGTTATTCAGTAATTTTATTATTACCATTAAAATAGTTATTGAATGAAGAATGTGGCCAGCTAGCTCAATACTGTAACATTAGTGTAAAGTCTACAAATTAAGAATAATTTTTCGTGAATTATATCATGCTATATATTAAATAGTTCCATGACCAATCTGCTAGAAAATAAACTGTTGAGTATGCCTTCCATGTTTTTTTTTTTTTTTTTAGATTACTATGCAATTTTATCTTATGACCTTTCCCTTTCATAACATCTTTTATTTCTATGGATTATTTTAACCACATTCTCTCCTGTATAGCTAATGGTATCCCCCTATTCTTTCTCCTCACAGATTTATGTAATATCTCTAAAGTGTTTGTTAGGCAGAGCAATAAAAACAAAGAAAATGCAAAAATATAGAGCATCTTTTCAAATCTATAATGTAGTAAAATCAGTGATTTATAATTAATATGAGAAACAATATTAATCAATATGTTATACTGATTTGCTGTACAATTTCTTTCTTTTTCTATCTTCCTTTCTTCCTTCCTTTCTTTCTTTTCTTTCTTTTCTTTCTTTCTTTCTTTCTTTCTTTCTTTCTTTCTTTCTTTCTTTCTTTTTCTTTTTCTTTCTTTCTTTCTTTCTCTCTCTCTCTCTCACCTCTCTCTCTCTTTCTTTTTTTTTTTTTTTTTGAGATGGAGTCTCACTCTGTTACCCAGGCTGGATGGAGTGCAGTGGCATGATCTCGGCTCACTGCAACCTCCGCCTCCCAGGTTCAAGCAATTCTCCTGCCTTGGCCTCCTGAGTAGCTAGGATTACCGACACACACCACCATGCCAGGCTACTTTTTGTATTTTTAGTAGAGACAGGTTTCACCATGTTGGTCAGGCTGGTCTCAAATTCCTGACTTCTTGATCCACCTGCCTCAGCCTCCCAAAGTGCTCAGATTACAGGTGTGAGCCACTGTGCCCAGTCAATTTGCTGTACAACTTTTTAAGTTAAATAAAACTTAAGAGCAAATTTGAACATATTTTCCTTTTATTTTCTACTTCTGTTACCAAAACACTGGGGGTTTTGTCTAGATCCTGCTGCTCACCACACAGAAAGTCAATTACTGAGACAATGAATATTGCCAGGAAGAAGGCTTTAATCTGGTACTGCAGCTGAAGAGATGGGAGATCAGTCTCAAATCCAAGTCTCTGACAGATTAAAATGGTGGGTTTATATAGTGGGAAAGGAATGTAACTAACTACAGGCAGGTAAACAGGAATTGGGAAGGAGCAAGGAAATCATGACGGATGAAGGGTCTGGCTTCTCACTGTCTGGAGTGATGACCTAATAAGTTTTAGTTCTGTAATACTACCTGGGAGGCCAGAAGGTCAGTTTCCTGAGGAAAGAAGTTAGATAAGACAAATGTAAGCTTCAAGCTTTAAGATGCAGAAGATCAATTTCTATATTTATTTCAAAAGACTGCAAACATCAGTTCTATGGGACAATTGAGCCAGTTTCACTTCCAGGATTAGGCCAAAAATGTCTGAAAATGTGTTCTCTAAATTTTAGTAAACAGATTTTTAAATTTTGATAGACTCAAAATTTATGAACATTGCATTTCCAGAAAGTACACTTCAAGAAAATACTACTTAAAATTTTATTTTTAAAAATATGGGTCTGGTGTAGTGGCTTGTGCCTGTAATTCCAGCACTTTGAGAGACCAAAGCAGGTGGATTACTTGAGGTCAGGAGTTTGAGACCAGCCTTGCCAACATGGCAAAACCCCATCTCTACTAAAAATACAAAAATTAGCCAGGAAGGGTGGTAGGTGCCTATAGTCCCAGCTATTTGGGTGTCTGAAGCAGGAGAGTTGCTTTAACCCAGGAGATGGAGGTTGCAGTGAGCAGAGCAGCCTGGGCAACAGAGCTAGACTTTGTCTCAAATAATAATCATAATAATAAAAAAAGAAAACAAAAATATATAAAATAAACTCTACTTTTAAGTTTGGAAATGCTGAGCATGTAGTAGAGTGACAGTAAAATTGAAATATATATACTTAACTGAAGGTTAAGGCTATGTCTTTCTGTGGTATTTATTATTCCTCACAGTAATTAGCCATATTTTAATTATTCCAATATTGATTGTATAAATATATTCAAAATCTGTCTGACTTTTTTGAAATTGAAATTTGAAATTAACTTAGAATAAAATAGAAGAGAATATTGTGAAAGCTATTTGTAATTTTTATATTTTTGCGTCCTTATAACTGACTTTTTTTTTGGTATTACTGTAGGTCTCTAGTAAGTTTACCTTTTTCTAATCTTTTCAGCCTCAGAGAAGGATATTTATTCATTAAATCAATATATATTTATCAATTAACAACTATGTTCAAAGAACTGTTCATTATATACCTGAGTATATAACTAAGGACACCACAAGGTCTTTGCCTTCCTAGAGCTTACATTATAGCTGAGAAAAGCAGGAAACAAACTCATCAGTATATAACATATGTATAGCTCAGACCACTCTAAAAGTCTTGGCGAAAATAAAACTGTATAAATCTAATATAGAGTTGGGGGATGGAGAGATTGATATTGTATGTAGAGTGACCAGAGAGATCTCATTGATGAGTGGCATTTGAGGAAAGACAGAAAATAAAAGAGACAGCTGTGACTTTGGGAGAAAGAAGTTTGGTTCCATGTTGCCACCACTTTGGTAACAAGCATCACCTGTGAGGCTTATCATGTCTGTTCCCCCTAAAAAATCGGTGGACAATGTTTCTGACTGGCTCTGATATTGCATACTGTCCCTACTACGACCTCTCTGTCATGAAATATCATATATAACCTAAAAGAAAATGATTTAAAATATAGAAAGACAGAAAAATAAAGGGGAAGAAGGGAATAAAGGAGAAATGAAAGAATGCAATAATGCCTAATACATGTATTCTCAGAAATAAGAGTAGAGGGAAACGAAATGAAAAACACATATTTTTGTTTTTGTGTTTTGTGTTGGCGTGTGTGTGCGTGTTTGCTTTGCCATACACTTCTGCTTAATCGTATTAGACTGAGTATATTTCAATTAAGCAGTTTGAATCTTTAGCAGTGTGAAAGGAAGAGAATGTTTTGCTAATAAAACAAAGAGAAAAGGTTGGAAAGTGCATCAAACCAAGTTTGCTCCCGTGTTGAGTGCTATGACTCTCCATCTATCAATATAAAAACCAAAGGTGGAAGTGAGTTATGTGTTCATACTTTGTAATGCTAAGGCATGGTAAGAAAGATGAAGTAACAACATTTATCCCATCTAGTGGATGAAAATATTACATAACCTTGCTTGTAATGAAATCTCTTTTGTTTTTCTCCAAGGAGGTGAACTTTGAAACTATCCTTGGACTGCAATTTAAGCTTGAGACAAAGGAAACTGATTGTGTTATCTCTTTGTAACACAAACACTTGTAAATCTACTTCACCAAGCTTTGACAGTATCTGAACACTTATTGATCTTAAAATGGTACAAAAACCTTTACATGTTTGCCAGTCAACAAAGGTTAGTAGATAATATAAATTTAATATTCTAAAGAAAATGTGTACTTTTCATAACCTTACACTTCCTAATCTACTTCCTAGATAACCAAATCACTTTACTTTCTATTCTGGAGAGAAAGGAAGTGGGACACAGATGGTTTTACATATCATTATGCCTTTTTTGTTGGGGTAGTCTTCAGTCTCACATGTTTCTTCCATACTTCATTTTTATTCAATTATCTAACAAATAATTACACTGTGCCTAACATGTACTGACTCTGGAGCTATGATTGTGAATGAAATAAACATAGTTCATGCTCTTTCAGAACTTAAAGATTAGTGGAGAAAATTCTCAAAAGGCATGAATTATATAATGCCAGGATTGCTTTAATGGGGCTAGTATAGTGCATAGTGGAAGCAGTTATGTGGAACACAACCATAGCTGACAAGGGAAAATGAGCAAGGAAAACTTCTTAGGAAAAGGAACATTCAAGCTACAATTTACAATATAGGTAGGAATTAGCTAGGAAAAGCAGCCGAAATATCATGTTCAAACCAAGATCAAAGATAGGATAGCGGCTTCAGATAAATCCAAGTTGTTGAAAGGAGCTAGCTAAGATAGTGGGTGAAAGGTGTGATGCAAAGTTTGGGCCAAATTCTATACAAGGTTGGGAATCATTTAAAGCTTTTAGGCTGAATCCTGAAAGAGGGACCACTGAAGTTTAGCAGAAAGAGAAAGAAGCAGTGAGTTTTAAATGCATTAACCAGATTGGAGGAGGGCTAAACAAAGTATTCTTGTAATAATCCAAGAGAGAGATGATGAAAGACTAAACTTAAAAAGGAGTTAATGGCATTTAAATACTAGAACTGACATGTTAGAGATGATAGATTGAATGGGCAAATAAATGAAAAGGAGGTTGCAAGAATGGGACTCTGGTTTCTGATTTAGCAAATATATAAGATCTGATGTTTTGCCCTAAGATGAGAAACATAAATTCATCTTTGAATATGTTAAATTTGAGGAATATGTGACATAGAGTTGCCAACTGACTTTCAGATATATAACACAGAATCAGGAGAGGTGTGACCTAAAATATATTGAGTTGGGAAAGTGAATGATGGTTAAAAGAGTAAGGATGGTCTCAAACAATGTAGTATCTTGAGAGACTGAAGATTTTTTTTTGTTGTTTTCATGGAATAAGGAGGGGTGGGGGAAAGAGGGAGAGAGATTGAAGATAAAAAAGAGAGGTTAAACTCAGGATTAAGCTCCCTCAGAAGGCTAGGCAACATAGAATACAGATCACAAGTAGAAGATGTAGCAGCCTTCAAAGTGAAGGATACTTCTGCCATTTTAATAGGAGGGAAGGAAAAAGGGATGATTATAGAGATACTTGTGGAGTGATATCAGGAAGTTGAATGCTATAGTTTAGATATGTGTCCCCGTCCAAATCTCATGTTGAATTGTAATCCCCAGTATTGAAGACAGTGCCTGGTGGGAGGTGATTGGATCGTGGGGGTGGATTTCTCGTGAATAGTTAGCACCATTCTCTTGGCACTGTCCTCATAATGGTAAGTTCTTGCAAGATCTAGCTGTTTAAAAGTACGTCCTCTTGCTAGCCCTCTCTTGCTCTTGCTTTCACCATTTGGTGTGCCTTGTTCCCCCTTCACCTTCTGCTCTAAGTTTCCTGAGGCCTCCCCAGAAGCCAAACAGACGCCAACATCATGCTTTCTGTACAGCCTGCAGCACCATGAGGCAATTAAACCTCTTTTCTCTGTAAATTACCCAGTTTCAGGTATTTATTTATAACGATACAAGAACGGCCTAATACATTGAGCAAGTCCTATTTTCTCTTATTTGCAGAAACCACTGACTGAGTACTCTGAAGGAGAGTTAAAGGTTTTAAGAGAATGAAGAAAGTTTCAAACGTTCACTAAGGAGAATGGGGAAAAGAGTTGACTAAGAAAATAGAAAAGGATACCAAGAAATCATTGAAGAAGAGATTAGAGGAGATTATTTTGTATTTATATAAATGTGCAAGCTTCCTCAATTTTTCTCCAATACATACATTACTCTAGGCATAAGCACAGAAAGCAAGACAATTGCCAGGAGAATGTAATGAAAAATGAGTTGAAACACTGAAAAAGGTAAAGTACGTCAGTGGAATATGAACAGATTAGGGAATAAAATAAAGAAGAGGAGTGGGCTGTGGAAATAAAAGGAAACACAAAACTGGAGGCTCAATGAAGTCACAGAACATGTGGACTAGGAAAACTAAGATGGTTGAAAAGACAGCAGATTGTGAATACACAAAAAATTCTGAGCTTAAATCATCAGCAGTAGTAAGGCAATATCAAGTAATGAGAATTCCAGCTGTGAGGCTGTATGAGTGATTTGCTGGAGAGGCACAGAATTATAGGTCATGGAGATAAAATCATCCATAAACTACAAACAAGGGAGCTGGAGGAGCCATCCAGGGACATTTAGAAATGTGGTTTAGTCAGATGGCCTGAAAATTTCAGAAATAAAGGTATGAATACATTATGTTAAATGTCACAAAAAACCCAGCGTTATGGTTTGAAACAACTTCACAATTTCTAAAGGCTTATTTTTCACGCTTTATACTTGATGACTTGATATTAGCTTGTGGTTAATAATTTGTAACAAATATAACATGAATAAAGATGCAACATAAACTAGGTAAGTACTATAAACTGAATAGAACATGGAAAATTAGTACACAGTGCTGTGGGGTGATGACAAAGTGAAAGTAAGTGTTATTTATTTATTTATTTTCTTTCTTTCTTTTTTTTTTTTTTTTTTTTTTGAGACAGAGTATCTCTGTTGCCCAGGCTGGAGTGCAGTGGCGTGATCTGAGCTCACTGCAAGCTCCGCCTCCCGGGTTCAGGCCACTCTCCTGCCTCAGCCTCCTGAGTAGCTGGGACTAGAGGCGCCCACCACCACACCGGGCTAATTTTTTTTTTTTTTTTTTTTTTTTGTATTTTTTAGTAGAGACGGGGTTTCATCGTATTAGCCAAGGATGGTTTCGATCTCCTGACCTCGTGATCTGCCCGCCTCAGCCTCCCAAAGTGCTGGGATTATAGGCATGAGCCACCGTGCCCGGCTAAAGCAAGTGTTATAATGATGTTTTCAATTTGTATAATTAAAATTTCTGTGTATTAACATTTTATCTTTCATACTTTTTCAAATGTAGGTCTTTTAATGCTCCAATTAAGATATTCTTATTACCTGAGGAAAGAAGTGATTATTAGCATGGCAAAAAACAAGGAATACAGTATGTTTTGAAAACTGTCATGTTGAAGATTTGTTTCTATGTGCGTTATTCTTTTGTAAACATGTAAACAGATAGTGTTGATTAAAAGTAATATAATAATTTTACATTAATAAAAATGCCATACAAGACTCTACTTTTTTAAGAGCTTGATTACATAAAACATTTTATAGTTGCTTATGTTAAGGATATTATTTCTAAAAACAAAGAATGAATCATAGTGTATATAAACAAAATGTATTGAAAGTTGTTGTGCTCTGAAAAAGGAACTTAAGTAATTATCTGAAATTCTAATGTAAATTCTTTATAAAAACATGCAGGCATGAACACTGATGTTGAAAATATAGGAAGCCTTTTTCTCCTGACATGAAATCACTTTTAGTAGAATCAAACAATCTGGGAATGGTGGTTCCAAAATTTTATTGCTATCACTAGTTTAACTTAGCATTTATTTTTATTATTACTTCTACCACAAGATGGGTGTTTACGAACGAGTATGAGTGGTATCAATGGACAAAAACCTGAGGTAGCTTTCTTAATACCTCCCTACTTCTAGTTTTGCCTATCTTCATTTATTCAGATGACTTACATTCATTGCAACTTGTTAACTTATTCGCTCAATCATTTATTTATCATTGCTTGTGTACCTTTAAAGAGTGTCAGCTATATTCTAAATCTGTACTGTCCAATAAAGTAGCCATACATAGCTATTTAATCTCAAACTAACCAACCAAAACTAAAACTTCAGTTTGCAGACATTCTAGCTACATTTCAAGAGCCCAAACTCCATATGGCTGTGGGCTAGTTTATTGGCCAGCACAGATATAGAACATTTCTCTTATCATAAAGCATTCCATTGCTCAGTCCTATTCTCAAGCAGAGGAATGTAGAGATACAAGTTGAAATCTCTGCCGTGAAAGCTCATGGATCATCAGAAAAAGCAAATTAAGATAGAAGAATCTTCAAAGAACTTTCAGTAACAAAGAATAAACATCTAAATGAATCCAAAGAGAACATGAAATGAACAAAATGATGCCTGACATGGATTTAGTCAGGTGCTCAGCGATGAGCAAGCAAAGGAAATATCATTTGCAATGCTCATGCACCAAACATAACAACAACAACAAAAACATATACTTTCAAGGACATATAAATAGTTTTAAATGGCTAGAATGTGGAGTGATATTCAATGAGGTTTTCCAACAAGTCTCATCTTTGGTTTAGTTTGGTTTCATTTATAAAATAGGAATAATAATAGTACCTAACTCCTAAGGTTAATGTTAAAATATAACTTATTTTAATATATGAAGCACTTATAACAACTCTTGGTACTAGCAAGTATTTATAAATATTAACAGTTATTATTATCATTATTATATTATGTATATTATTTTTAGAAGATTGGAAGTATGATCAGTGACTTCAGAGTAAGAAGCAGAGGCAAACTTCTCATCAGAACACCATACTCAGTGATATACAGGAAAATAATTAAATTAAAAACCTCCTGATCCTTCTGTTTCTTTTGGAGGGATTGTGAATGGTGGGAAAGGGATGTCACTGCTTTTAGATACGCTGGTCGGGGAAAAGTCACAAACAAATAAGAGAAATATAAAGTAGCTTAGAGTACACAGAGCCAGAATATTTCCTGACTATTGCATGTGGGTATGTGCTTTTAACTTATAATTATTTTCTTTTTTTTTTAACTTTACTTGGTAAGAAAAAGCATATCAGAATTATGAAGTTAAAATAAAACTGTGCTTTCACTATTTATTTCTTTTTATTCCTCTTTTTCCTGGTTCAAAAGAATCAAGATTAAAAACTGCCAAGAATATCCTAACACAGATTGTTCTTATAAGAATTCCAGTTGACATTTGGAAACTTGAAAGGTTTCGGTGGTTTGGCTAAAAGTCAACCAAGAATCAAACATTTTAACTGTTTATTCAGACTGAACTTTTGAACCATCTCATGTTGTTCTTTTTACTACTATACAGTAATGATAAAAACCACTGTTGTTTTCCTTAATTTACTAAGGCAAATATTTGCAAATACTATGCAAATAGCAGCATTTAGTTAAATGTGTAACTGATTTATTTATCTTACATTAAGCTATGAGAGCAATGTAACTGTAAAATCATTCATTATTAGTTTTAAAGTGACCAGTTTAATACTTCAAGCTATTTTACTCAGTAGTAAAAGAGCTTCAATAACATATGAAATGTTCTTCTTCCTTCAAGGAGCATAAATTGTAAAAGTTTGTGAATTTGATTAATTTTTTTGGTAGTTTCTATGAAGTAGTTGGTTATATTTGTGATTGATTGAAAATAGGAAGGTTCTGATTTTACATGCAAGCTAATTTTAGGGGGTAAGAAAGCTTTGAATTTTTCTTTGACCCAAATCATTGGCAATAATTTTGTGCATCACACTGTTACTCTTATCAGTTAGGTTGAGATTATCTCTATTAATTGTCTCAGTCACAATGCCCCAAGCCACAACCCAGAATTTATAAATCAGAATCTGCAGGACAGGAAACCTAGTCCTCAGATTTTTTTTTAACTCTCACAAGTAAAACTGATGATCACCCTCTTAGAGCAGTAATTTTCAATACCAATAGACTATCTTCTTTATTTCTGGATGGTAAATTTAAAAACCATTCATTTTGATAAAAGGATAAAATCAAATTTAAGATGAAAGTATTTATATATTATATAATTATAATGCAATTTGTATAATAAAGTAATATGTATTTCAAAATATAAATCTTAGGCAGTACTATAAGAAAATACAAATTACATTAATCAAATATGTGTACTTACAAAGCAGTGACCTCCTTTTCCTATCACTCACACTGTCCTCTCAATAAAGAGAAGGGTCAGAAGGTTTTTAGTTTAATTGCTTTCCTTAATATCACTGCGCATGGTGTTCTGATGAGGCATGTGCCTCTGCCCCTCACTCTGTAGTAAGTGGCTGATCATACTTCCAATCTTCTAAAAATAATAGTAGAAATATAATAATGCTCTGATCTTAGTTATTTCTTGCCTTCTGCTAGCTTTTGAATGTGTTTGCTCTTGCTTCTCTAGTTCTTTTAATTGTGATGTTAGGGTGTCAATTTTAGATCTAAGATCAGAGCAGAACTGAAGGAGATAGAGACACAAAAAACCCTGCAAAAAATCAATGAATCTAGGAGCTGGTTTTTTGAAAAGATCAACAAATTGATAGACTGCTAGCAAGACTAACAAACATGAAAAGAGAGAAAAATCAAATAGATGCAATAAAAAACGATAAAGGGGATATCACCACTGACCCCACAAAAATACAAACTACCATCAGAGAATACTATAAACTCCTCTATGCAAATAAACTAGAAAACCTAGAAGAAATGGATAATTTCCTGGACACTTACACTCTCCCAAGACTAAACCAGGAAAAGTTGAATCCCTGAATAGACCAATAGCAGGCTCTGAAATTGAGGCAATAATTAATAGCCTACCAACCAAAAAAAGTCCAGGACCAGATGGATTCACAGCCGAATTCTACCAGAGGTATAAGGAGGAGTTGGTACCATTCCTTCTGCAACTATTCCAATCAATAGAAAAACAGGGAATCCTCCCTAACTCATTTTACGAGGCCAACATCATCCTGATACCAAAGCCTGACGGAGATACAACAAAAAAAGAGAATTTTAGACCAATGTCCCTGATAAATATCAATGCAAAAATCCTCAATAAAATACTGGCAAACCGAATCCAGCAGCACATGCAAAAGCTTATCCACCATGATCAAGTGGGCTTCATCCCCGGGATGGAAGGCTGGTTCAACATACGCAAATCAATAAATGTAATCCAGCATATAAACAGAACCAAAGACAAAAACCACATGATTATCTCAATAGATGCAGAAAAGGCCTTTGACAAAATTCAACAGCCCTTCATGCTAAAAACTCTCAATAAATTTGGTATTGATGGAACGTATCTCAAAATAATAAGAGCTGTTTATGACAAACCCACAGCCAATATCATACTGAATGGGCAAAAACTGGAAGCATTCTCTTTGAAAACTGGCACAAGACAGGGATGCCCTCTCTCACCACTCCTATTCAACATAGTGTTGGAAGTTCTGGCTAGGGCAATCAGGCAAGAGAAAGAAATCAAGGGTATTCAGTTAGGAAAAGAAGAAGTCAAATTGTCCCTGTTTGCAGATGACATGATTCTATATTTAGAAAACCCCATCATCTCAGCCCAAAATCTCCTTAAGTTGATAAGCAACTTCAGCAAAGTCTCAGGATACAAAATCAATGGGCAAAAATCACAAGCATTCTTATACACCAGTAACAGACAAACAGAGAGGCAAATCATGAATGAACTCCCATTCACAATAGCTTCAAAGAGAATAAAATACCTAGGAATCCAACTTACAAGGGATGTAAAGGACCTCTTCAAGGAGAACTACAAACCACTGCTCAGTGAAATCAAAGAGGACACAAACAAATGGAAGAACATACCATGCTCATGGATAGGAAGAATCAATATTGTGAAAATGGCCATACTGCCCAAGGTAATTTATAGATTCAATGCCATCCCCATTAAACTACCAATGACTTTCTTCATAGAATTGGAAAAAAACTGCTTTAAAGTTCATATGGAACCAAAAAAGAGCCCGCATTGCCAAGACAATCCTAAGCCAAAAGAACAAAGCTGGAGGCATCACACTACCTGATTTCAAACTATACTACAAGGCTACAGTAAACAGCATGGTACTGGTACCAAAACAGAGATATAGACCAATGGAACAGAACAGAGCCCTCAGAAATAATACAACAAATCTACAGCCATCTGATCTTTGACAAACCTGACAAAAACAAGAAATGGGGAAAGGATTCCCTATTTAATAAATGGTGCTGGGAAAATTGGCTAGCCATAAGTAGAAAGCTGAAACTGGATCCTTTCCTTATTCCTTATACGAAGATTAATTCAAGATGGATTAGAGACTTAAATGGTAGACCTAAAACCACAAAAACCCTAGAAGAAAACTTAGGTAATACCATTAAGGACATAGGCATGGGCAAGGACTTCATATCTAAAACACCAAAAGCAACGGCAACAAAAGTCAAAATTGACAAATGGGATCTAATTAAATAAAGAGCTTCTGCACAGCAAAAGAAACTACCATCAGAGTGAACAGGCAACCTACAGAATGGGAGAAAACTTTTGCAATCTACTCATCTGACAAAGGGCTAATACCCAGAACCCATAAAGAACTCATCAAATTTACAAGAAAAAAACAAACACCCCCATCAAAAAGTGGGCAAAGGGTATGAACAGACACTTCTCAAAAGAAGACATTCATACAGCCAACAGACACATGAAAAAATGCTCATCATCACTTGCCATCAGAGAAATACAAATCAAAACCATAATGAGGTACCATCTCACACCAGTTAGAACAGCAATCATTAAAAAATCAGGAAACAACAGGTGCTGGAGAGGATGTGGAGAAATAGGAACACTTTTACACTGTTGGTGGGACTGTAAACTAGTTCAACCATTGTGGAAAACAGTGTGGCGATTCTTCAGGGATCTAGAACTAGAAATACCATTTGACCCAGCCATCCCATTACTGGGGATATACCCAACGGATTATAAGTCATGCTGCTATAAAGACACATGCACACGTATGTTTATTGCGGCACTATTCACAATAGCAAAGACTTGGAATCAACCCAAATGTCCATCAGTGACAGACTGGATTAAGAAAAGGTGGCACATACACACCATGGAATACTATGCAGCCATAAAAAAGGATGAGTTCATGTCCTTTGTAGGGACATGGATGCAGCTTGAAACCATCATTCTCAGCAAACTATCGCAAGAACAGAAAACCAAACACCTCATATTCTCACTCATAGGTAGTAATTGAACAATGAGATCACTTGGACACAGGAAGGGGAACATCACACACTGGGTCCTATTGTGGTGGGGAGGGAGGCGGGATAGCATTAGGAGATATACCTAATGTTAATGATGAGTTAATGGGTGCAGCACACCAACATGGCACATATATACATATGTAACAAACCTGCATGTTGTGCACATGTACCCTAGAACTTAAAAGTATAATAATAAAAAATATATAATAATGCTAATAATTGTTAATAGTTATAAACACTTGACAGTGCCAGGAGCTGTTCTAAGTACTTCACATATTAAAAATTAATTAAATTTTAACATGAAGACTAAGAGTTAGGTACTCTTGTTCCTATTTTACAGATTAACCAAACCAAACCAAACATGAAACCTGTTTAGAAAACTTCATTGAATTATTACTCCACATTCTAGACATTTCAAACTATTTATATGCCCCTGAAAATATTATGCTTTTTTTCTGTTTTGTCCATAGGCATCGAAAACAATATTCCCTGTACCTGTATAAGAGAGGGAAAATGTCTTCTGTGCACCCTTCTAGGTTCTCTGGCCTATGAAGTAAATTGACATAAGACAGATTAACAGGAGAAAAACTATTTGAATTACGTGCATTTGCACTGGAGTCCCACAAAACATGAGATTCAAAGAAAGGTCACATGATTGAAGCTTATATAGCATCCTGAGCTGTAGAAAGGAATTCCATTCCCATATATGTCAATGATGTCTCTGCCTGAAAGCTTTTTCTCAACTCACACACTGTGCAAGGCTAGAAATGACCACAATTAAACCCTTAGTGGTTGTCACTCATTCATTTATAGAAATGAATTGAAGCATAAGTGTCCCAGGTTTTTTGAAGTTTGGATCAGAAAACTTGACCATGTACCAGGGGTTTTCCTTAAGACTGAACCTTAGTGCCTCAGGGATAACCTGGCTAGTTAAAGCACCTTTTATTAATTTTGTTTCCTCTCCTGTATTACTTTCCACTTCTCTACTGATTCTGTTCTGCAGTTAATTTGCAATAAAATCCTTTTCTTTTTTTTTTTTTCCGAGACAGGTCTCACTCTACTGCCAAACTGGAGTGTAGTGGCACGATTTTGGCTCACTGCAACCTCCAACTCCCTGCTTGAAGTGATTCTCCTGCCTCAGCCTCCCTAGTAGCTGAGATTACAGGCATGCGCCACCACGCCCAGCTGTATTTTGTATTTTTGTATTTTTAGTAGAGACAAGATTTCACCATGCTGGCCAGGATAGTCTCGATCTCCTGACCTCGTGATCCACTCGCCTCAGCCTCCCAAAGTGCTGGGGTTACAGGAGTGAGTCTCCACACCCGGCCCAAATCCTTTTCCTGAAGTATGCATCTAGGGAACTCACCTAAAGAGAGTTGGTGAAGGATGAGATTCTGGAGTTAGATCACTTGCTGTGCAAATGTCAACAAGTCCCTCCTTGCTGTTAGTAACTGGGTTAATAATTATCCATAGCATCCTATACAATGCAATTACTCACATGGCTTACATTAAAAAACCTAGAAGACTTGTAGAATTTAGCACTGGTTTATGTAATAGCTCTAGTGCTTAAAAGAATGCTAATTATGCATATTGTGATATTGTTTGGTGATTGTTAACACCATAGAAGCCCCAAAGAAGGAAAGCAACAAACATAGATTAGCAAACATGCTAATCTGAGCATGACTTATAGTGTGATGCTCAGAAAGTGTCCTTGGTGGCACTTTAGGAGATGTTTATCAATTGTAGCTAGAGACAGGAGTGTGTTGAAAACCACAATTTTAATTGTAACAAGTACACACCACAAAGGAAGCTTAATTTACAGCCATAGCAGGGCTCCTCCTGTGTTAAAGCCAAAGCCGTGTTAACAAATAAATGAGACCCTTATGCCAGAATATTTGGGTAGAGATGCATGCGACAAGGTGTTTAAACCTCTGGGTAGCCCTGAACAGTCTAAGCAAGGCGGGAAGATTTCACTCTCCTTGCTGGAGAAACACAGTCTCATACTATTATGAGAAGGACTCACCTGAAGTTAAGGCCCTGCAAAATGATTTTTGGCTTCTTTTAAGGTGTCTCCACCACTGCTCACAACTTCTACCCAATAGGGAGATTCAAGTCTCACCACAGCTCAGATAAAGTATAGTTCCTGCTATGGGAGGAAAATTATACAATAAAAGACTTCTAGGTCCTGGCTAATATGTACCGGCAGAAATCTGTAGAACATGCTAGGCAATGGGATCTTGAGGATGTGGGACCAGAAAAGATGAAGTAAAGGCCAGGAGAAAATTGTTGACATAGGGCCACTCACTCATCATTTAGAATTGAATAATGCCTTAAGAATATTTGAGATAGGTCTAATATGTTTCAGTAATTATTCCTTGAAGCTTGGAAACACCAAGTAAATGAGGTAGATATGTCAGAACTGCTTCAGCAATTAAGAAAGCAGACAGAAGTCTCAGAAAAGTGAGCATGTACAAACAGATTTATTCTACAAGACCAGAAAAATCGCCAGCGGACAAGGTACTAGCAAGGAATGAGGAACAATCTCTTTCCTGGAGAAATAAAGATTATGTTAATAGAGTGACATGATTATCATTGTGAAAGTCCACAACAGCTATCCTCTATACTTTCATTTTTTAAAAAAAGTGTATTAATGGGAAAAAAATCAAGAATTAATCTATTTATTGAAGTAAATGATGTAAATTAATGAATAGGTGCCTAATCTTTAAAAATAAAACATTAAAATATCATAAGTGTGTTTGAAACATTTTAAAATCTATATTGATAAACAGTTAATTATTGATTCCAAATAATAAAACAACATCAGCTCCTCTCCAGGTCTCCAGCTGTAAGACCCTCAAATGAGAACAACATCAGCTCCTCCCTGAGTCTTCAGCTGCACAACCCTCAAACTAGAAGAACAGCTCCTCTCTGGGTCTCCAGCTGCGGGACACTCATACTAGAAAAAAGCCAGCGTCTCCCGGGTTCTACAGCTGCATGACCCTCAAACCGAAAAACACCCACTCCTCTCCAGGTTTCCGGCTGCACGAACTTCAAACTAGAACAACACCAGCTCCTTTCTGGGTCTCCGGCTGAACGACCCTCAAACTAGAACGTCAGCTCCTCCCCGAGTCTTCAGCTGCACAACCCTCAAAATAGAACACCAGCTCCTCTACGGGTCTCCAGCTGCAAGGTGCTCATACTAGAAATACACCAGCTCCTCCCAGGTTCTGCAGCTGCACAGCCCTCAAACTAAAAAACACCAGCTCCTTCCCAGGTCTTCAGCTGCAAGACCCTCAAACTAGAAAAATTCCAGCTCGTCTCTGGGTCTCCAGATCCATAACCCTCAAACTAGAACAACACCAGCTACTTCCCAGGTCTCCAGCTCCGTGACCCTCCAATTAAAACAATATCAGCTCCTCCCGCGTCTCCGGTTGCATGACCCTCCAATTAGAACACCTCTCCCCACTGGATCTCCAGCTCCACAACCCTCACAGAAGAACGGCAACACGAGCTCCTTCATTGATCTTCAGCTCCACAACCTAAGACGTCGGTGGCAGCACCGGCTACTCGGTGGACCTCCAGCTCAACAACTCTCAGACTTAAAAAGCAGCACTGGCTCCTCCCCAAGGCTCCATCCCTACCACCCTCAGATTTAAACAGCAGTCACACCAGCTCCTGTCCGGGTCTTCGGCCCCACGACCCTCCCTGAACAATCCCTTCTCATGAAATTCAGCAGCCAAGTAAATGAATAAATATTTTTTTCAAAAAATAAAAATAATAAAATAATAAAACTGGGTGTTAGTATGAACATGGAGATAAATCAAACTAAAAATTTTTAATGATACAAGTCATTATCTAAATATATATGATGCCATAGGGGAGGAAAATATCCCTCTTCTTCCCATCTTAGGCTGTTGGCTGAGGCCACATAACAAAAGACAGATAAAAAAGAGAAAAGCATCTAAATTTATTTACTATCACTCTGTTGCCCAGGCTGGAGTGCAAACACACAATCTCGGCTCACTGCCACCTCCAACCCCCAGGTTCAAGCGATCCTCCTGCCTCAGCCCGCACTAGTAACTGGGATTACAGGCATGCACCACCATGCCCAACTAAGTTTTGTATTTTTAGTAGAGACAGGGTTTCCACATGTTGGCCAGGCTGATCTCAAACTCCTGACCTCAGGTGATCCACCTGCCTTGGCCTCCCAAAGTGTCGGGATTACAGGCGTGAGCCACCGCGCACAGCCAAACCTACTGCTTTTATAGTGGATTGGATGAAGAATAAAGAGTCATGGAGTACTATGATAGGGCAAAAACAGTATGATCTAATGGCATTAAACTGGGGCAACTTAGTAAAGGCAGTATCTTCAGATTCTTCTAGGTATCTCTGTGTCTTTTGAGACAAGGATGCTCATTTCTTCTGTGTGTAGAGAAGGCATCTCTCACATGAGGGTCTTATGATTTGCTTCAGAAGAAGATTCAGAAAATCCTTCCTAGGTTTTATGACTGGCCTGAGGAGAAGGGTAGCAGAAGGTCACAGAGACCTCCCTACTTCTGCCATTTTCTCAGGTTCCTTCTGCTCAAAACATTCTGTATATATGCCAAGATGTCATTATTTTGGAGTAACATGTCCTAAACCCTATCAATGCCTTAGGGCATATTTTCAGATAAATTAAGGCCATCTAAGAAGAAGAAAAATTATAACTAAAAGAGATTATAAACATTGTTCAACATTTACTAGCTAAAAATAAGTTAATTTTTGCAAAATATATTTTATAAATGTTCATATACCTACAGAACATTACTCATGAAAATATATATCTTAAAGTTCCCAAATGAATTACAGGTATCAGTGATGTTTTAGGCAATACTTTACATATGAAGTCTTTGATTCTTTTTTGTAAAGCTAATAAGAATCTGTTAATTACCTCTTATTTGGATGTCTTTCTATTTATCAATATCTGTATACACTTATTGAATGTTTATTATGTACCAGGCTTTTTCCTAACTTTTAAATTGATTTCTTATAATCCTCACCCTAGCCCAATGACATAGGCATTATCACTATGTTAAGAAGTTGAGAAATCAAAAATGAGGCTAAAAAGGATGAAATAATTTTCCCAAGATTATATAGCTGTTTAGGGACCAAGCTAGGAGTTAAATTTCTGTAATTTGACTCCAGTGTCAGCACATTTAGATATTATCATGGTTATTAAAGTACATGTTCCATGAAATAGTCCCTATGTATCTTTTCAAAATCCCTCAGCATAAAATGTATTCAATTTATATAGTATATATGCTACATCTTTCAACCAATATTTTGAATCACATCCATTTGACTTCCAGATCATAACAAATAAATCCAACAACCAGTCAAAGCCAAGAGGACCACAGACATAACCACCAAGTCTCCCCTTTCCTAGACACTCAAAATCAAAACACCTTAGGCTCGTTCATTTCTCTCTTTGCTTTTCCACTTCTCCATTCTTATTAAAATAACTGTGGTTAGGGCTTTACTATCTCTGGCCTGCCTTGTTTTACAAACTTCCACCACTTTCCTTCTTCAATCAATCATATATATTAGAGCCCGTGTTGGAAAAATAAAATAAAATAAACACTATTCCTTTCCACTGATTTGCTTGAAAACTCCATGGATTTCTGAAACAAGTGCATACTTCTCAGTCAGCCTTCAGAACCTGGTAACTGCACCTTACTCTTCCACTGTGTCCTAGAACTCTGTGCAAGAGAACTGGTCATCTGCTTCTTGCTTCTGCAATGGGTTTCCCACCAAGAATGTGCCCCTTTTCAATAAATGTACTCAAAGTTTGCTCTTTCGTAAGACCCTGACTCAACCTCTCCCCACAAATATTCAGCATTTCATACTAAATTCTACCAGATTTTCCCATAAATTATGCTTAAAATATTTTACTTTGATTATGTATTCAGTCATAAAATTATTCTTAGAAATGGAAGAAATCTAAGACATTATTTAATTTTACATGTTTCAGATGAGGAAGATGGGGGCACTCAGTGTAGCAATACTGACATTTATGTTTCAATACATTGTTCTCTTATTTCCAAATATATGCACCCATTTTTTTTAGTGTCTGGGCAAATCATTACTAAATAGTTGTTGATTGATCAGCACTCATATAACATCAACTTTAAAGACTAGCATATAGACTAATATATATCAGAATTATCTTGAGGGCTGGTTAAATCAGTTAGCTGGGTCCCATTCTCAAAATTTCTAATTCAGTAGGTTTGAGGTGGAGCCTGAGAATTTGTCTCAAACGAGTTCCCAGGTGATGTTGAACCTGCTCATCCAGGAACCATACTTGGAGAAGAGGTGGCCTAGGCTATAAGATGACAAATATAATAACAGCCTATCATAAAAAATGTCATACCTCTGTCCTTAATTTTTCTTTCATTCTATTTTCTTAATTTAATATACAGTGGTATAATAGCAGAATAAAAATAAAACACAATTGCTTTGTGTTGTTTTGATTTTAGTTTACCTAATTCATTATGTATAAAACATTGGCTTTTCCTTTTATAAATTACTAATTTAATGAACTTAAATACACTATTTTGATAACTATAATTGAAGTTCTTATTTTCCTTATGAAATGGAAAAAATGGTTTATTCAATATTATTAAAATATATCCCTGCCTAGGTTTTTTTTTTTTTTTTTTAAAGAATGTTGAGATAAAGGCTATTGATCAGAACCATTTACTAATTAATTCTTCATTTCTCACTACTGAGTGGAATCTGCTAATAGAATGGAAGGTCATATCTTTGAGGACTTCCTCAGAGGTACAAAGTGCAGTCACAGCAGTACATAAATGAACAAGCCTAGCAGAAATGACCTCATTTCAGATTAAGAGAACAAGCTGCCCTAGAATTTTTCATGGCTAATGTGCCAAATTCATACCATGCTTTGTCATCAATTTTTATTGAAATTAAACACAAATTGGGAAGTTGTACATGGCAAAAGAAAGCCGCTTATCTTTAAACAGCAAAGCTATTAGTGACTAATGCAGGCATTCTCTCACTATTCCTAGGAAAGCTGTGTCTGACATCTGTTATTTTTGTTTTCTACATATGTTCAGATTGTTTTAGATGTGCCATTGTAAATATAACCAAAGCTTTTTATCTCAGTAGCACCTCCTAGAGCAAATAGAGTCTGCCAAGGAAGCTGGCAAAATCAGAACCCTCATCTACACAAACACTGGGACCTGAGATTCATTGATATATATATATTTCATATCTAACACATGCCTAATTATAGACTAGGAAGAAAAATTTAGGGAAAGTATAAGAAATTTATATATAGTGTATAAATTTTATTATGAAGTATATTTAGAGTTTCCATAGTCAAACATCTGTTGAATGCTGGCTCTCAAAACATCAACAAAGAAACTTATTAAAAATATTGAGCTGAGTTTATTGCTCATCATACTTAAGAGAACTACCTTAACAAAATTTTAGTAACATCCCAGAGGAGAGAACAAAAGTCTAGACATTGAAATTGTGGAGTCACTTTTAAGACAGTTCTTTCAACATGGGGACTTGGTTAGGATTGGGTAATGATCATAATATAATGGTTTATAAGCAGTAGACGCAGCAAGGGGAGGATGACCAGGCAAGGAGTCCAAAGAGTCATGGAGTATAAATTGTTGTTCGATGCTTTTCTGTGGAAGAATTAATGAGTCCTTGAGAAAATTCATGGAATTAATGACAAAGAAATTCATCATTTTTTTCTCATCTTGGGCAAGCATTTTCAGGAATTATAAAGTTACATGGAAGAAGATAGCACAATACTAAAGTCATGTTAATATAGACAGTAAGCTATGCAGTTGATTTTCATTGTCAAATCACTGCAAAATTCTCAAATCCTTAAAGAATATTATCTCTGAAATGGCACTTTTGCTCATTCTTCATTAGGCCATTCCAATGATCTACAATTCTGCTTCTGGAGCAGTGTGCAATATAAATAGTGACTCCCATGGTCACGGGCTCATTTCTACAATTTTTTTTTTTTTTTTTTTTTTTTTTTTTTGGTGACATGGGTTGTTTGGATAAATAATATGTAATGTGGGATCCCAAAACCATATATAAGCCATTCTGTAATCCATGTACAATGGTCCTGGCTGAGGCTCTGTGAGCAAGAACGGCAAATCCACAGTGAGCAAACAGCCCTATTATTGTTAGGGGAAATCCCTGGCCCTTCAAAGGTGGCAAGAGATGAATGTAACTGACACGCACCAAGTGACCAAGTTGGTCTTCTCAGGGAATTATGCCGTATTTAGAGCTCAATGTTGTTTTTTTTGTTGTTGTTGAAAGATTGGACATTCAGAGGCATCAGGAGCTAGATCAACTTTATAAATGGGAGGTAGATCAGTGGGAATCAATACTGTTTAGTTTACATGTAGCATCACTCTGTCAATGTCATCAGTTTGTTCACAGGCCTGTGATGTCAGTTGCATGGTGACCTGTGATTGTTCAGTGGCCCTTACATAGTGAATGTGTGATACAAAAACCTTTACTTGCTGTGCCCCAACTAAGTATCTATTTATATGCCTTTATACCAAAATTTATTGTCTCTAATTTTATCCTTTTTCCTTCCAGGCTTTTCACAAAATAGCCAGTCCATTGACAACTACCTAGTAATCCGTATATATTCTCGTCTCTGATCATTTTTTCTTTCATACTAAATAGATGATCACATATATTGTAACTCCCTCCACTGTCTACCAAGGCCACCCATGAATATGACAGTAATGTAGCTTTCATCCACTTTTGGCTTGCATCCATATATCCAGCCAGCCTATGTGTAAACCAAATTTGGGTTTCTTCATCCTCCTTCAGCTGATTGAACAGAATGCCCTTATGGCCAAAAGTCTACTGAGAACAAGAATTCCATGCCACTGTGGTTCATGATATGGGATTTCTGGCAACAGCATAGATCTGCCAGACCTATGGCTCTAGCAGCAGAACTGTTTGAATGACAGCCTTGACCTGCTGCAGTTCCCTTTTCTAGTCCAGACCTAATCAAGGCTTGCAGCTTTCTATTTCATCCAGTATTTCTGCGTGTACAACTTGTCATTTTCACGATCCAAAAAGGCCTACCAGGTGCTGTACTTTTTAATGGTGAATGACGCAACACAATTCTCAAATATTTTGCATTGCAAATGATTAGAGACCATCAACAGCATTAGGAGTTGTGAGTTTTTGAGTTTTGTAAAAACACAGATTGGCAAGAAATAAAGAGAGCCCATCCTGTACAAGAATTTAGTATTGACAGTTCCAGAATTTCTGAAATGTTATTCTACTGGTGGGCACATTTGGTGCCCAATTATCATGTCTGGTATGGTATGGAGTACAGTCCTAAGAATGATCAAGGAAACTTACTTGTAATTATAAAATGAAACATGAAAGCCCACCTACTTCTGATATCAGAACTGATTTCTGAGAGGTATGTTTGTGTGTGTTTGGATATGCGTGTGTGTCCGAGAGAAAAAGATAAGAAACAGACATTTAGAGGAAAATTGTATTTGTTTTATAAAAACAATGATTCTGTGGGTAACAAAGACTAAGTAGGAAACCCCACCCAGAAAGAAAACATTATTTGATCTTATCTTTTGTAATTCATGATTATCTTCTTTAATTCCCTGCTTCTTTCCTGTCCACTTAAATTCTCAAAATACAGCAAAATGCATACTATTACCTTTGACTTTCTCATCCTCTTGGGCCTCTAAGCTGTAGATACAGCAAGGAAATAAGCCACTGAAGGAAGAAGGAGCCTGATTCAATCTCTCCTATATGTAGTATGGATAGATTTGGTCATGTACTGGGGTATTCATTTCTTATTACTGCTGTAACACATTACCCCAAACTTGGTGGGGAAAAAAAAATTAATCTCTCACTCTAGAAGTCAGAAGTTCAAAATCCATTTCACTGGTCTAAAGTCAAGGAGTCAGCAGGGCTGTGTCCTCTTTGAGGCTCTAAGGAACCATCCATTTCCTTGCTTTGCCAGGTTGCCTGCTTTTCTTGGCTTATGACCCCTTCCTCTATCTTGAAAGCCAGCAGCATAGCATCTTCAAATTGCTCCCTTTCTCTTCCATTTCTTCCATAAGCACATTTCTTTCTACTTTTCTGTAGTCAAATATTCTGCCTCCTTTGTATAAAGTCACTTATAATTGTATTTAGGGCCTACCCAGATAATCCAGGGTAACTTCCATTTTAAGATCCTAATTTAACCACACATGTAAAGTATTTTTTTTTCCATATAAGGTTATCAGTTCCTGAAATTAAGACATGACTATATTTGGAGAGCATTATTCAGCCTATCACAACCAGTTATGATCAAAGTTGTCGAATGGAATACTTTACTCATCTCTACTCTAGTTTCTGCTCATAATATTTGATTCTTCTGTCACCATCTCTTCAGCTTAGAAAACATACCCTCTAACTATAAACAAACCTAATAAATCAAAGGAAGAAGAACATGTACAAAATTCTTCCTGTGGCTGGCAGATTATTTTAAGGATTCATCCTTAGTTACCTTTGAAATTTATTTACTTCAAGAGAATGGTATGAAAATGGAAATAGAGTGGATAATTTGGAGTTGTTTTCCTCAATCTATGAAATAAATTTCAGTTACTATGAGCATTCAAATTAGTAACTAAAGATAAAATGCTCAATATCATCTTTCTATTCTCCTTAGTAATCAATTTTCCTGACTACATTTGTAATCTTATTTATCCTTCAAAACGTTCTCTAATATTACTTGAAAGTACTGTATATTGTGCTAAGAGCAGAAAGACTCTATATTAGTGTACAACACTGATAAGGCTAACACTTTGAAAAGGTAACATTACCATACTCAATTCCTTCAGGATTTGAAACAGCATTAAATTTATATTCAAAATACTGATGCATTAATGTCTGATAAGAAGATATCTTTTTTAAAAGTTTCTGCAAATTATATACCAATTTAACATGTTTGAAAAGAGTTTTCTAGTAAAGGTACTATACATAACTTATTAGTTGCTATTAACATTGCTTTCCTGTCCATGTATTCTAAGGATACAACAGAACATGAGAAAACCAGTATACTAAAAGAAACATGTTTCACTGAGTAAGAAAATTCATTTTGTATTTTAAGTCTGCAGAATTGTAATACTTTCTTATATATGTCTTTCATGACATCAAAAGAGCTAAGACATGGATTATCAGAAATAAAGTGGCATAAAAGAGTGTAAAAAGGAAAAAATGTGAAACTGGTTATTATGATATACTGAATGATTAAATGAATTAATAAATATTAGTGCAAAGAAATTTACTTTTCACGTTCCTGTGAACAAAAGACTATATATATATGTATGTATTTTATTAGAATTATAGCTAGCAAAATTAAGAAGCATTATTTCACTATAGTAGCCAATATTAACATTTTAAACTTCATAGAATGATAGAATTCATCATTTTATATGATAGTGGTCTGATAGTATTCTATAATATATCACAGTAGCGAATGCTGGCTGGTCACCAGATCTATTTCCCTTTTATTTAGGAACAAAGTTGAGCTATTTTTGTAACATTCCTTTTGATTGGATGTGGTCATACAAATCATTCTGGACAATGGAATGTGTGTGATGGTTAATAGTGAGTGTCAACTTGATTGGATTGAGGGATACAAAGTATTAATCCAGGGTGTGTCTGTGTGGGTGTTGCCAAAAGAGATTAACATTTGAGTCAGTGGGCTGGGGAAGGCAGATCCACCTTTAATCTGGTGGGCACAATCTAATCAGTGTCCAGCGATTATAAAGCAGGCAGAAAAACATGAAAAGGAGAGACAGGCCTTGTCTCCCAACCTGTGTCTTTTTCCCGTGCTGGATGTTTCCTGCCCTTGAACATCAGACTCCAAGTTCTTCGCTTTTGGGACAACGACTGGCTCTCTTTACTCCTCAGCTTGTAGACACTCTATTATGGGACCTTGTGATTGAGTATAAACTCACTGATATATATGTATATTTCCTATTAGTTCTGTCCCTCTAGAGAACCCTGACTAGGACAGGAATGTGAGCAGAGGTATACCACTTCTTTGTCTTCTACATGGGACCTTTTATGAAATTTCCTTTTGAGCTGACATAATGTAGACGGACAAAATGATCTTAGAAGCCATATGTTGATGATAGTACAGCAATTAAATGGGAAAGATGTGTATTTTTAAGTATTATCTTACAGAAGAGTCATCCATGAATCAGAACTTTAGGAAATCAAGAAATAAGCTACTATTTTGTTTAAGCCAGAATACAGTTGTATGTGATTGAAGCTACTATTACACTAAATGGTATAATTTGCAATTGTTTGCTTGAAAACACAAAACTCAAACAAATGAGCATGTCTTCTACTTAAAGAAATTAAGCTGAATCAATTGTCTATACATGATGGATCTATCTTGAAAGAAATATAAAACAGCATCTTCATTTTTAAGAAACATGATTTAGGCTAACAGATATTAATAACTTTAGGAAAACAAACTCATCTAAAATAATTTGAGTTATTAATTTGAGTTATTAAAGAGGGAGTTAATAAGGTAACAGGATGAAGAAAAACAAAACACAGGACATAAAAGAACTTTTATAAGCTGTCAGGTGTTTGTAATTCTTTATTAAAACTATAAACCTATATTATAACTATCTCAGACTGTTTATATACAAAACCCTACCAGTGCCACCGTGGGGTTATTAATTTATAAAGCCACCACTGCACTCTCTCCCTATCTCAATTAACATTTCCGAAAGGGAACTGGCAGAGCAGTATTTCCCCATTGTGTAAGTAGACCTGGACTATTTTAGCAGCCTGAATTTTTACAAAGTTTCTCAACAGTGAGATAAGGTCTTCTTACCTTAATCTCAAGTGTCTTTTAAATGTTAGAAAGCATTTCAAAAACACATTTGCAGAAAAAATAAAAAAATAAAACAACAAACAAAACATAGGAAGTACATTTCTCAGCACACATTGCAAATAACTTTCAAAGATCACAGCTGTAAATCAATGGAAAATGATGAAAGTATCAGGCATTGTAAACATTCAAGCCCAGAAATGGCATGAACAATGTATCCCCCTATTTTTTCAAAAATGCTTTCAGTTTTGTAAAAAAAAAAAAAATTAGTAACAATACCAATTCTCAGGCTATTTCTAAGAAGAATAAATAAAATACAATATTGCTTTCAATTGCTCAAGTGGAGAAAAATGTTCTAGTTTCTAACTCTGCCTTTTATCATTTAGCAGAAGCTAAAACAAATGATAATAAATAGTCAAAAAGGGGGAAAAGGCTAACACATCTAAAGAAATATGTTCATGCAGTCTTCAACATGGCTTCCTAAAGATTTTAAAAGTACAAAGTCTTTTTAAAGCTGCTTTAACAACTTCACTAGGGATATGCTAATCCAACTGTCTGGCAGATGGAATGCTAATGCTTTGACAACTGGCAGGGAAGGATCCTCTACAAATTGCTTGTTACTTCATTGTGATTTTGAAACATCCTTTAGAGAATAACTGTCATTACATTCCTTAATGTTACATTATAACTCACAGACTCTGACACCGTTATTTAGCTGAGACAGCGGGTTATTAGCCAAACTGCTGAGGGAGAGTTTATCATTTGAAGAATTCCAAAAATCATATTAAATAAATAAACTATAGCATAAGGACAAATCCTATCCCTCTATAGGTGATTGACTTTTACCAATGAACTAAAGTGTTCGGTTTCTGTTTGTCTTTGATCAAGATCAAGTAATTCAATTGACCTAAATGCACATACTGAGTTATATATTAACCAAAATGGTAGCTCCAAGACATACCTTCTTAAACCGTCTATTGGCAAAGTATCAATCTCTAATGAGCTGATTATTTAGGAAAACCAGCTGTCTAAATCATCCTGTAACTCTAATTAGTTAATATGTGTGACTGTGCTGGTTTCATATAATATCAGCACATCCTGGTTGCTCAAACATTATTAAAATCAATTATGAATACTGGGAATAGTAAAATGAAGAGGTAATTATTGGGGCAGATGATTATTTGAGGAGATATTCTAGGCAAATTTCAAGCTAATCAGTGTGTTTATGGAAGGAAAGGAAAGGGTGAGGAAGCTTCCTGATTAATAGAGATAGCCAGTGAGTCAGGTGTGCTGATTGTTAAATTTTAAGAAACGTTGTAAGCCAGTTTGTTAAACACAACTATTCTTTTAAAAATAAGTTATATAACCTTACAATTAAATCATTTATACTAAAATTGAAATACATAGTCAAAACCATCATTTCATCATTATTTTACTACATTTAACTGTTATCTACACTTGTGAATTTATTTGTTATTGCTGTAAGGAAAAAGTACCCTGTAACTTTATACTGACTCACAAACTTCCTGAAAATTTAACAATCAGTTGTCAAAAGCTGAAAGGTGGTGGCTTCAGCACACCACTGACTACCTCCATTAATCAAATTCCTTCCCAACTCTGAGTTCAATGGTGACTCATTGATAGCTTGGAATTGGCCATAGTGAATGGATTTACACTACAGAAATAAGCAAATACTACAGTTTGGTATTTAGATCGCTGAAGATAATCATCATTCTGTTGCAAACCTATAGGGTTAGTTCACATCTCTGTAAGCAAATACAGAACCTTTCTGCTAATTCTGAGTTGGCAAATATATGATAACTCCAGTTCCACACGTGTTATAACAGCAGTTATATCTTTGAATTGGCTTAATAAATTATGTAGGACATAATGCATGTTTGTTTGAATTCAAATTCCAGAGCTTGTCAACTAGCTGGGATTTTATCTAATAAATGTTGTAAAATACAACTAAGTCCAATAAAAAAGATGTACTTGGAAGACAGATAAAACTAACTGATTTTCACAAACAGCAGTATCACCAAGCACCTATTATTTAATGAAAAAAACATTTAAATATGGCAGGATAACTTAAATAGCTAAAATTGATATATAAGTATCATTTGGAGTAATAGTTCTCCAACAGACAGATTTAAAAAAATTATTAAAACTACTCTACTAAGGTATGGGCTTTTTTTTTTCCCCACTAATCTTAACGATGATTTTGAATTTTATCCATTGAACCTCTATAAAAATCTTAATTTCTTCACAATTCTTCTTAGATATTGTTCTAAAGAGTCTGATTTATTTTAGTGTTATTCTGGTTATAAGTATCTTAGGCATCATCTCACTGTCTATAACCTGAGAAGGAAAGAATCATATCTGTGACTTGCTGTTAAGTTTAATTATCAACCTGCTAGGCAGAATTGCACTTACTGCAAGTGTAAAAGTCCCTTGTTACGTTAGCCTGCTCTTCTACTCACAGGAACACTGTCACTTCCAAACCTTGCCCTGCTAACTGCAGACTGCTGGATCTTTCCTTAGCAACACTTCCTTTTCTACTCTGTTGGGTTCTCTTCACTTTCAAAATTAATTCTCAACTAACCTGGACAATACTGTGATGTTTATTTCCTTCAAAATGATTTGTACCCCAGTAAATTATAACCATTCAGATACCTGTTTTGCACATAGAAAGCTATTCTCGCTTATCCTTTTTCTTTTGTTAATAATAGAATTTAGGCATTGTTTAAATTATTTGCCTAAGTTTTTTAAATAAATAGTATAGAATTTATTTTGAAAAATAAAATAAAGAGCCCAGGATTTTTAAACATTCAAAAATTAGGAATACAGAGTGGCCACTTTTCAAACAAAAAAAGCATTGTCCTCCAAAAAGTCTTTTAGAAATAAAATTTAAAAATACAACTATTGTTTACCTACTTTTGAAATAATTGTGATAATTATGTTGGATGTTAATAATAAATAAATTCACTTTAATTCAATTCACTGGCAATGGAATCATCCTATTTCATCCACCCACTCTCAACATGTTTTGTTCCAACATTACACACTAAAACAGAGTCTTTTTACAGAAGACTACATTGTTTTGGTGTACTGTTATTTTGAAACCAGAGATAGGAATGCAAAACAAGTCTATTTAGAATGAATTGTCAAAACAACATCTGGTTTTGACAGATTTTGCTTAAATTGCTGATTGTTCAGCATCTGAAATTACTTTCCTCTTAGTGCATTTTTTTAATATGAACATGAAGTTTTCCACTAAGACATATCATAAATAAATAAGATTCATTCTCTTCTGGCCTTTTCAAATGTGAATTAATTCAAAGACTCTTAAACAGATGAAAAAGAACACTAGATCATATGCCTATTACACAAGTATCTAAAACCTCTAGGGTCAGGCTTGGAAATCTGTTCTTTTTTCTCATGTGGATAAATCTAGTTTAAAAATGTGTGAGTGTGTGTGTGTGTGTATGTGTGTCTTCACTTTTTATATTCATATTAATTTCAATTTATTGAAATAAAGATATCAGCAGGATGTTTGTATTATATTTTCATACTACAGTTTTTCTGCTTAACACACCAATAAAACAGATGTTGCTCACTGACAATGTACCATAGCCACTTACAGTGTGCAAAATTTGCATGCATTTGGTTATCTGAACCTATAAATATATGAAAAAATAAGCATTGTCTTGATTTCTGTTTCCATTATAGACAGCAAAAAAAGATATAAATAGGTCCATGGTACAATGATTTAATTGTATGAGGAAAAAGCTTTATCACTGGAGAAACACTTGTGAAGTTTACAACCCTGAGACACAGGCCTCCCAAAAGATTGAGTTTTAATCAGCTTACGGAAGGCTCCCATTCCAACACACTATACCACCATACCAATGGTGCTTTCATATGATAGAAGGGAGTTCTAAAGTTGAACTACCCGTAAGGTACAGACTTTCTAGAAGAGGTACTTAGGAAAAGCCCAAAGTCAAGAGCAAAGCTAAAAACAAAGACACTAAAGGAATCTGAAGACTCTAGAACTGCAACAAAAATAAAGAATACCTTTCTTGGATTCATCAGTAGACATAACACAGCCAAGGAAATAAGCAGTGAACTTGAAGGTAACTTAATAGAGGCTTCCTAAACTGAAAGGCAAAGAGAAAAGAAATTGAAAAAAAAATGAATATGAATATTCACAATAATTTCAGAGGATGTAATATATGTGTGAACATAACATCAGAAGAAGAAACAAACAAACAACAACAACAACAAAAAAAAAAAACAGAAGAAACAGAGAGGAAGAAATATTTGAAATAGTAATGGCTAAGAACTTTTAAAAATTAATGATAGACACTAAATCACAGATACAGCAAGTTCAGAGAACATCAAGCCGAATAAAGACCAATAACCCCACAGGTGGGCATGTCATTAAAACTGCAGAAAACTAACAAATAAAAAAACAAATTCTTACAAGAAGCCAAAGGAAAATACATCTTACAGAGAAACAAGGATAAGAATTATAATAGCCTTTTGTGCTACAATTAAAAAGATATTTAGTCTTTATTCCTAATTCCTGGCACAGAGCTGCTAAATCCCTAGGAATTTCCTGAGTAATAAGACTAACTCTGTGATGCTAGAGAGGCTACACATATGAAATATATTGTATTTTATATACACGCACATATTTACATGTATTTATTTGTATATATATATGTGTGTATATACACAAATATTATACACATACACATGCACACACATATTTTTGTAAACCAAGTCTCCTCTTTGTTAATTGAGTACTATTTCTTAACATCTACTGTCTTTGGTCTGGAAGTGCCTCCATATAATAAATTATAAACATTAGTGAGAGTAAATTACTAAGCTTTCCAAATAAGACTACATATATTTGAATCAATGTTTTCTTTTTAATGGTGTACTTAGGCATTTATACATTTCTCCATTACTCAATATGATTTCAAACTCTTCTTTGGTAAGCTCTATAAACAAAATCTTATCAGTATAGGAAATCAGACTGAATATTGATACTCTCACCTTATTTTATTTATTCTTTTCCTAAAGGCTACATGCATAGCCTGATAACCCAATTGATTTGAATAACAAGTTCAAACAAAATTAAATATGGCTGTCCGAAAGGTAATTTTTACCTTGAAATATCTACCTAAATTGGACACATTTAAAGTAACGCACTACAAGTTTTTCAAGCTAGTCCCAAAAGTGAGTTTTAAGAGAGATCATATTAACGTATAAATAGGAGACACTTTGGCAGCTTCTGCCAGACCAGGTTCTCTACTGCACGCCTTTTCTATCCCCGTAGTTAGGGGCTCCAAAACATGATGTTTGTACTATATGCTCATGCCCCCTTACAAGTGATCATCATAGAAACAGATAGACATCCACAGTAGGATGAGATCAAAGATCAAAATATGTAATCAAAGAATTCTAAGTAGCTGCATCCCACTATGTAAAAGAAAAGATGCAAAGTTAATTAGTATAAAAAAATAAGATGATGACTTTCCAGTTCATTCCTACAGATGCTGCCTTAGACCTGGCCATTTCCCTATCCTTAGGTTCCATGATATCCCACAGCAAAATGTTGGGGCTCAGCAAAATGATACCCCAAAGTATGGTGCTTTGACTTGTTGAGTACAACTGACTCTTGAACCACGGAGGACTTACGGGCACTAGCCACCCACATAGTGAAAACTTCACACATATATTTTGAATTCCCTAAAATTTGACTACTAATAGCCTACTGTTGACCAGAAGCCTTACCAATAGTATGAACAATTACCACACATTTTGTATGTTATATATATTATAGACAACATTCTTGTAAGTAAGCTAGAGAAAACAAAATGTTATTAAGAAAAACATAAAGAAGAGAAAATATATTTACTACGTATTAAGTGGAAGTGTATCATCCTCATCATCTTTACATTGAGTAGGCTAAGGATGAGGAGGAGAAAGAAGGGGGGTTGGTATAGCTCTCAGAGGTGGAAGAGGTAGATGAGGTGGAAGTGAGGCAGAAGAGGCAGATATACTTGGTGTAATTTTTATTTTTAAAAAATCTGCATATAAGTGGACCCTTGCCATTAAATACTGTGCTGTTCAAGGATCAACTGTACTTTGCACTAAGGAAACAGCTTCAGAACCAAGGTCTCTCTGACCTTCTCCCACACCCTCTTCTCATCTTTTGACCCTCTGCCTCTCATGAAGCACAGAGAGGGGCTTTTCCTAAAATTCCCTTACCTGGCTAAGGAAAATTCCTCCAGAATAAATGCAGTTGTCTTGGGGCCCGCCCCTATAATCTCACCAAACAGAAGATTAACTCCCAGGAAGGAAGACTAGAGTTGACACCACACACAAAGCCATAGGAATTTTGTCCCAGGCTATTATCTGTTCTTTGGGCCTATTTATCTCCCCTAAAAATGATTTACTCTTCCTCTAAAATTGCCTACATTTCCCACTTCCCTCTTTCCTATGAAGAGGATATTTAATCTTCAATCATCTGGCCCATCTTTGAGTTCTCATACTTTTTGTGACTCCCATTCACATGAGAGAATGCCTTTCTTCCTGTTAATCTGTCTATTGTCAGTTTATTTCAGCAGACTCAATTATTAACTTGTCAGAGAGAAAGTTTTAACTTTCCTACAATAACATAATAAATCTTTCCCTTATTGTGTTAGGTAGTTTAGGCTATCAGGTTTCTGCCCAAGTACCTTGATTAATTCTATCTTCATAGATTAGGAAGTGATTTAGACTACTGCTATCAAACTGTAGTTCATGGACAGGTACTAATCCATAAAATATTTGATATTGTCATTGATAATATAAGGAAAATGTACCAGATTATAAACCAACCACTTCATGACTTTAAAGCTTTTTTTAATGGCAAAACTTTATCAAAGAAGGAAGTGGTAAATTGATTTATATTCCAGCATATGCTCCTTATCACCTTTCAAACCTATAATAAACAGACCACATAAAAAAATTGAATTAGTAACTTAGAACTGCCTCATAAAGAAAATCCCAAGCCCAGACACGTTTTTGGTAAAGTTTACAAAAAATTAGAGATGAAATAATACTATTTCTTCACATGTTCTCCCAGAAAAAGAGAGGAAGCGAGGAATAGTTACCAAATTATTCCTGAAGGCCAGTATTACCCTGATAAAAAAGGCAGATTAAGATGTCACATTAAAATAAAAACACAGATACAAAAATTCTCAATGAAATATTAGCTAAGCAACACATAAAAAAGATTCTACACCATGGCCAGTGAGATTTCTTATGGTTATGTAAGGTCAATTTAAGATCCAAAAATATCAATATATGTAACACACTATGTTTAAAAACTATAGGAGGCCATTGGTTTGGATGAAGTGCCTATATTAGACTCCAACAGACCAGACTAAAAAGCAAAGTACAGTCATGCAACCCAAACTAAGTTGTCTGGCCATCCAAGAAATCAGGAGAAATAGCGAATTTCCTGAAAAGACCAGTTTAAATACTTCAATGGGCAAAACAATGAAGCTCCCTCTGTTCTAATCCTTACACAAAAATGGTAGCTTTAAGTAACCTGATGTTGACTAATCAGTTATTTTCTATTGTTCTGTCCACCTGTCCCTGCCTTACCAGAAAAGCATCTTTGAAAGGGATTAAATGCTTTTTGTTCTTTGCTTCTACTTTCTTCAGTTCTTCCCCGTCTAAAGAACCAACCCTTTCGGTTCAGCTCATTGAAACACTTATTCTGTTTTATGGAATGAAGTTTTGGTGCTTCTAGAATTACAAACAAGGCCAACTGAAATACTTAAACTAAATTTGTTGTAATTTTGTCCTTTGATAGCCATATTGGTAGAATAAAGGGCAAGAACCACATGATCATCTCAACAGACACAGGAAAGTATTTGACAAAAATGTGACACACTTTCATGATAAACTGACACCGAAAACTGGAAATAAAAGGGAATTTTCTAAAACTGATAAAGGGCGTCTATCAAAAATGTAGGCCAGTATCATATTTAATGTGAAAGACTGAGAACTTTCTCTCTCCTATTAGGAAGAAGGCTAGGATGTCCACTTTTACCAATTTTATTCAGTATTGTACTGGAGTTTCCAATCAGTACAACCAGGCAAGAAAAGGAAATTAAAGGCATCCAGGTTGGAAAGGAAGAAGTAAAGCTTTCTGCCTTTATTCACAAATGACATGATCTTTTACATAGAAAACCCTAAGGGGATCCATGCGACCCCACCCTTATCAAATCACATACACACACAGCTACCGAAACTGTAAGTTCAGCAGGATTTCAGGATAGATAGAAGATCAATATATAATCAGTTAGTTAAATATAATATAATTAAATTAAATATAATTCAGTTAGTTAGGATAGCGCTAATAAAATAATGCTGATTACATTGTTTTAAAAGTGCTTTCAAACAAGATGTACAAATTAAGAGTTAATTCAGCTATCTATTCATTCCAAGGAAATTTCTGGATGCCATATTTGGGAATATTCTATATTAATCATAAAATTTAAGCCATGCATATAATTTCTACTGCCGTTGCATTTATACTGTGTTTATAAAATTATATACACATACGTGTGTATAATGGTACAATACATACTTTACACACATATATATGTTACCATAAGTAACATAGAGGCCAAATGAATAAATGACAAGTTTTTTTTTCCTTTGGTTTACATCTTTAAAATTTATTGACAAATAGTAATTTTACATATTTATATGTACAAAATGTTGTTTTGAAATAAATATATATTGCAAAATAGCTAAATCTATTTAGCATATGCATTATCTCACACTCTGAGAAGTTTTAATTGTTAATTATAATAACAATGTTATTGGCTGTAATTGACTATAATTCAAAGTCTTCTTAAAATATTCACTTTGGTCTTTAAAAACAGCTCTTTTTGGTATGTTGAGAACTATCACTTTCATTTTTGTTACTAGAACAGGAAGAATCAATGTAGAGTTTATATGGAAGAGATTTTCAAGTAGATCAGTCTCTGCCAATACGCATACCTCTGTAGAGTCAGCAACCTTCATGTGGACACATTTTGGCTCAGCAGTTTTTCCCAAGAGTCAGCACATATTTGGGGAAATCCATCCCCATTTTCTCTATAACTGAAGAAAATTTGACCCAGTAATGAATCAAATAAAATAGTATATTTTTTAAAATTTAGTGGAAACAAAATTTAAAAGCGATATAATTGATAAGTAAGTTTTAAATTAAAAGGAAAGAGGCATTCAATAAAGATAATCTTTTACAGTTGTATTTGATACATGATACAATTTTGCAAATGATAATACTTTTGTATAAATGAGGGCTCTATTGGTTTCATTAAGTAGACATTTAATCAACTCATTTTTTTCCTAGGATATACCAGTTGTTGAGCTACTGCTTGAGATGCAGACATGAAGAAGACATAGTCTTTGCAATTAGGGCATGCTCAATTCACTTGAAAAGTCATGAAAGAAAATCAATACCTACAAAACTGTATGGTAAGTGCTATAGTATAGGAATGAAGAAAATATGATGGGTGCAGAAGTAAAACTGGGTATGAATACCAGTACTCTTGAAGGAAATTTCCAGAAAGATTTGGCAATGATTAAAAGAGATAAAAAATGTAAAACAAAATTACAATAAAAGGCATGGGTCAAGTAGACATAGAAGAAGATTATTTCCAGATAGAAGAAACAGAATATGGAAAACTAAAGAAATAACCACACCTCCTCCAATCATTTAAGCTAGGCCTACTCATGTACTCAACTGAATGAAAGGGTGATTTACACACACCAATCATTTTCGTGTCCATTACACTGGACCTTCCACAGGTGTTCTATGTAGTTCTGCTGATACTCTCTTTAGTTTGTGAATTTGTGGTCCTATTTTGCCTCTGGCTAATATATTTAAATAATTCTATTTCCCCATCTTATTCACCTTGGCCAAGAAAGTTGTCTCTTCAGAACCCAGCCTGACAGTGTTTTTCACCCCAGAAAAACTTGTATTAACATTCCTGTGAGAAAAGTGGTGGTAGATGGAATGGGCATAGGAGGGTAGGAGATGTATTAGTTGCATTAGTTGCATTTTCATGCAAGTGGTAAATATTTACATATCGAAGACTGGGGAATTTACGAAGAAAAGTTGGCCTAAGGGACTCACAGTTCCAGGTGGCTGGAGAGGGCTCACAATCATGATGCAAGGCTAAAGGCATGTCTTACATGGTTGCAGACCAAGAAAAAATGAGAGCCAATTAAGAGGGGTTTTCCTTTATAAAGTCATCAGAGCTTGTGAAACTTATTCACTGCCAAGAGAACAGCATGGAGGAAACTCCCCTAAAATTCAATTATCTTCCACCAGGTCCCTCCCACAACACGTGGGAATTATGTGAGCTACAATTCAAGATGAAATGTGGGTGGGTACACAGCCAAACCATATGTTTCTGCCCCTACCCCCTCCCAAATATCATGCCCTCACATTTAAAAACCAATCGTGCCTTCCCAACAGTTCTCCAAAGTCTTAACTTATTTCAGCATTAACTTGAAATTGCACAGTCCAAAGTCTCATCTGAGACAAGGCAAGCCCCTTTCACCTATAAGTCTGTAAAATCAAAAGCAAGCTAGTTACTTCCTAGATACAATGGACTACAGGCATTAGATAAATACACCCATTCCAAATGAGAAAAAATTGGCCAAAACAAAGGGTCTAAAGGACCCACACAAGTCCAAAATCCTGTGGGGCAGTCAAATCCTAAAGCTCCAAAATGATCTCCTTCGACTCCATATCTCACATCCAGGTCACACTGATGAAAGATGTGGGTTCCCATAGTTTTGGGTAGCTCTGCCCCTGTGGCTTTGCAGGGTGCAGCCTCCCTCCTGGCTGCTTTCATGGGCTGGTGTTGGGTGTCTGTGGCTTTTCCAAGTGCACAGTGCAAGTTGTTGGTGGATCTACCATTCTGGGGTCTGGAGGATGATGGCCGTCTTCTCACAGCTCCACTAGGCAGTGCCTCCCAGTGAGGATTCTGTGTGGGGGCTTCAATCTCATATTTCCCTTCTGCACTGCCCTAGCAGAGGTTCTCCATGAGAGCCCCACCCCTCCAGCAAGCTTCTACCTGGTCATCCAGGCATTTCAATGCATCCTCTGAAATCTAGGCGGAAGTTCCCAAACCTCAATGCTTGACTTCTGTGCACTCATAGGCTCAATACCACATGGAAACTGCCAAGGACTGGGGCTTACATTCTCTGAAGCCACAGTCTGAGCTGCACCTAGGCCCCTTTTAGCCATGGATAGAGTGGTTGGGACACAGGGCACCAAGTTCCTAGGATGCATACAGCAGGGATGCCCTGGGCCCAGCCCACAAAACCATTTTTTCCTTCTAGGACTCTAGGCCTGTGATGGGAGGGGCTGCCACAAAAGTCTCTGACATGCCCTGGATACATTTTCCCCATTTTCTTGCAGATTAACATTTGTTTTCTAATTACTTGTGCAAATTTCTGCAGCTGGCTTGAACTTCTCCTCAGAAAATGAGTTTTTCTTTTCTATCGCATTGTCAGGCTGCAAATTTTCCAAACTTTTATGCTCTGTTTCCCTTTTAAAACTGAATGCTTTTAACAGCACCAAAGTCACCTCTTGAATGCTTTGATGCTTAGACATTTCTTCCACCAGATACCCTAAATCATCTCCCTCAAGTTCAAAGTTGCACAAGTCTCTAGGGCAAGGGCAAAATGTTGCCAGTCTTTTTGCTAAAATGTCCATATTATTATTCACATTTTGGTCAAAGCCATTCAACAAGTCTGCAGGGAGTTCCAAACTTTCCCACATTTCCTGTCTTGTTCTGAGCCCTCCAAAACATTCCAACCTCTGCCTGTTATCCAATTTCAAAGATGCTTCCATATTCATGGGTATCTTTACAGCAGTGCCTCACTTTACTGGTACTAATTTACTGTATTAGTCCATTTTCATACTTTTGATAAAGACATTCGCCGAGACCGGGTAGTTTATAAAGCAAAACAGGTTTGATGGATTCACAGTTCCACATGTCTGGGGAGGCCTCACAACCATGGCAGAAGGTGAAAGGCATGTCTTACATGGCAGCAAACAAGAGAGGATGAGAGCCAAGTGAAAGGGGTTTCCCCATATAAAACTGTCAGACCTCATGAGACTTATTCACTACCACAAGAACAGCATGGGGGAAACTGCCCCCATGATTCAATTATCTCCCACTAGGTCCCTCCCACAACACATAGGAATTATGGGAGCCACAGTTCAAGATGAGATTTGGGTGGGGACACAGCCAAACCATATAAAGAGAATACTCAGAAAATTAGAGAAAAGGCAATATACTTCACTGTAAAAGTGGGAGTATGAGAGGATATAATCAGTGATGAAGCTAGTAAGGAAGAATGAAACAAGACATTAAATGTCACTTGATTTATCAAATAGAATTCGATCCTAATTCTGAATGAAATGTGGTTATACTGAAAAGGAAGAAAATACACATGTCATGACAAGGAATACAATACTTGTACTTGTGTTTTTTGAAGATAACATATTAGATGGTCATATGGAGGAATATTTAGGGAAGAAGGAGTCTATTCCAATAAGTTGAGAATGATAAGATAAAGTAAATCTAGGAAGTGACATTGGAATTTATTAGAATCAAAATTTAGTATTGGTCTCATTTTATGGAATTGAGATTGGGATTCACTTTTCCTACTCTTGATATTATGCATCCAGTTTTTCTACCTATGATCATATTTGAGTCAGATCATATTTGAGTATAACACCACATGCAAATGTGAGCTTATGGCTAAATATTTTCCCTCTCATTCTTAGGTCATAAGCTACCTTGGCTAGACCCTGAGCTGTACAAAATGGAACCCCAAGAATGTCTTTTATGTTTCTTTTCTTATGCTAGAGTAATGTCTACCACTATATTCCATCTCTATATCTTATTCACAGCTCCAATATATTCACGTTCCTAAAATGTATGCTCTTCTACACAAGTGCCTTGTTTTCCAGATCTCCAGCTTTAGTGACCGCTCCTGATCTTTTGCTTTGTTTGTTTTTCTATCTGTGTCACTCAAAACTTGGAGTAATTCTTTCCAGAAGAACATTTTGGAAGCAAGCCCCTAGTTTCTTATATATCTAAAGAGATCTGTATTTTCTTTTCAAATGATTAAGAGTTCAGAATTCTAGGTTCAATTTTGTTTTTTCCTCAGAAATAAGAAAACCCCTATTTAATCTATACTTAATATAGTCTAGTATGTGGCTGTGACTGATGCCTATCTGAATTGTTTTCTCTCTCTCTTTTTTTTTCTCTCTCTCTCTCTATATAATTGCCTAAGACTAATAACACCACAGTTAAAATAATTGTAAAGACAATGATCTCAAATTTATAGATGATAAATATAAACATTATATAAATATGAATACAAATATGATATATACAGAGAATATATATAATTGTATAGTATTCATATATAAATTACATATATACACTATTTTCTGTATTTTATGTTCCCTACAAATGATTTTAGAGTTTCCTTTGTTTACTTAAAATTCTAAAATTCTGGCCGGGCGCGGTGGCTCAAGCCTGTAATCCCAGCACTTTGGGAGGCCGAGACGGGCGGATCACGAGGTCAGGAGATCGAGACCATCCTGGCTAATACGGTGAAACCTCGTCTCTACTAAAAAATACAAAAAAACTAGCAGGGCGAGGTGGCGGGCGCCTGTAGTCCCAGCTACTCGGGAGGCTGAGGCAGGAGAATGGCTTAAACCCGGGCGGCGGAACTTGCAGTGAGCTGAGATCCGGCCACTGCACTCCAGCCTGGGTGACAGAGCGAGACTCCATCTCAAAAGAAAAAAAATTCTAAAATTCTAAAATTTTATCCGAATTTGTCTTGGTGGAAATCTTAAAAATGATTATTCCCACTTGGCATTCAGTGTGGACTTTTAATTCAAAAGTTCACATCTTTTTTCAGCTCGGGATATTTTTTATGTTACATATTTTTTTTTTCTCCTTTGTGATGGTTAATTCCCTGCCTTTGTGGCATCTATTAAGTGAATTTTGAAATCAATAGACATATCCATGTTGTCAAATATTTTTCCATAACTTTTATTTTATTGTTCTTCTGCATACATTTTGAAGGAATGCTGCATTTTTTTTCTAAGATCATTAAAAATTTTTCAGCTTGGAGGAAAGAAATCTGAGTTTAGAAATCATCTATGAATTTGAGATTCCTATCTTTAAAATTATCATGTTAATTGTGGTATTCTTGGTCACAGACAATAAAATATACTTTCATTGGCAATAGGAATGGCATATAGTGATATACTCATGATCTTCATATACTGTATAAGAAAAGAAGCATTAATTTCTCATCTAGTTTGTACATGTTCCCACTCCTCCTCTAAACAAATAAACCAAGACCCAGTCATTTTTGTATCATGTTGGTAGTTTCACAATTACGTTAATCATAGAAATATCATACACCTTTCAAATTTTCTTTTTACATATTAAGAAATATGATTTTCTCAATTTAAGGTTTCAAAAATGTAGATTTTTTCTTTGAATGTTATATATCTTAGAAGTGAAATACAGTCCACTAGAAAATGTAACCTACCCAAAGTTAAGAAACCTTAAAGACAATGCAAAATCAAACTGTTCACATCCTGTGAAACAAATACATTATAAGTGCAAATGAGAAGTTACTTCCATTAGTGATAAGCACAAAAAAATAATGAAATGAATTAAACAATAATTATAAGACATCTCAGAGACAGAGAACTTGCTTTAATGAAGCTGAAATTCAAAGGGAAGTTAAACTACATGTCTTATTTGAGAAACAAATTGTTTATTCCAGACCTGACACTTTTATGGCTCTGGGAAATCCCAAGTGATTTTGCTGAATTAAGACAAGAACCAATTAAAATCTTTTCAGAACACCATAGACTTTTTATATGGGCTATGACATATAAATGCACATTTTTTATGAATAGTCTGGGCTTCTATATGTATTTAGCAGATGGATATTGCAATCTTCAGCAAAATAAATTAAGTACTTCACCTCCTTGAAAAAGAAAAGTATTATTTAATACACCATTAAGTGATATCATACTAAATTACAAAAGATTCCTATTCAGGCTCCAGCTGCAAAGACAATTTACTTATTCTAATCCACAAAATACATTACAAAGGTCTTCAACACTAATACCAATAAAGACACATGGTGATAGGATTAATTAATGCATTAGATGGAGAGTATAAGAAAAAGAGAAGAATCAAGTTAGACTCCAAGAATTTTTTATTTTTTACTTAAGCATCTAAACACTGTGATTGCCATTTACTAAGACAGGGTATTCTGCTGGAAAGATTTTCTAGCAGGATGGTCCGAGTTGGATCTGGGAATGCTGGCGTGTTTAAGTAGGTGTATTCTCCTTTACTGTAAACTCACTAACAGCTGCTTCTGCTGAAACACCAGCTGTGTAGCCTGAAAAGCTCTCTTATGGAAGAAGTTTAATATATTTTCTTAACAAAACTGGACACAGAAATAATTCAAAATGTCTGTTTCCTGAGAAATATATCACCATTAGTCATTGCCACTCACCTACAGGACAATTTCTTGTCTTCCACA